>NC_053028.1:254601795-254713060 GCF_003073215.2 Triticum urartu | reverse complement strand
ACACGCTTCCGAAGAACAAAGTGAAGGCCCTCAACCTCATGAACAAGACCAAGGGCAAGATCATACTCAAGACGGTGTTGACACACCAAGTGATGCCCAAGGTCAAGTTCTCTCCCCCGAGCAAGTTCAAGATCAAGAACAAGTTCATGACGGCGCTCAAGATGATCAAGTAACCGCTCCTCAACTCACCACCGAGGAGGAATTAGAGCGTCGTGCCGCCAAGATTGCATCCAAGCTCTCCACCAAGGATCATCTCATGACGAATGTGCTTGGAAGCTTAAGAAAGGGGGTAAGCACTCGTAGACAATTAGCAAATTATTGTGAGCATCATGCGTTTGTCTCTTGTGTGGAACCCCACAAGGTCTATGAGGCGCTAGAAGATCCGGATTGGCTCAATGCCATGCATGAAGAACTCAACAACTTCGAGCGCAACAAAGTGTGGAGATTGGTGCCAAGGCCAACGGGGAACCACAATGTCATTGGAACCAAGTGGATATTCAAGAACAAGCAAGATGCCCATGGGATGATCATTCACAACAAGGCTCGTTTGGTAGCACAAGGCTGCTCCCAAGTTGAGGGTATCGACTATGGTGAAACCTTTGCTCCCGTTGCTCGTCTTGAATCCATTCGCATGTTGATTGCATATGCTTCTCATCATAACTTTAAGTTACAACAAATGGATGTGAAGAGTGCTTTTCTTAATGGTCCTATTAATGAATTGGTTTACGTCAAGCAACCCCCCGGGTTCGAGGATCCCTACCTTCCCGATCATGTGTATCAACTCGATAAGGCACTCTATGGCCTTAAACAAGCCCCACGTGCGCGGTATGACCACCTTACCGAGTTGCTACAAGATCGTGGTTTTGAAGTTGGGATAATCGACCCCACTCTTTTTACTAAGAAGGTCAAAGGGGAGTTTTTTGTGTGCCAATTATATGTTGATGACATTATCTTTGGTTCTCCTAACATAGCTTTCAATGAGGAATTTGCTGCTCTCATGACCTCAAAGTTCGAGATGTCCTCCATGGGAGAGTTGAAGTTCTTTCTAGGGTTCGAAGTGAAGCAAAGAAGAGAAGGAACCTTCATCAATCAATCCAAATACACTCAAGACATGCTCAAGAGATTCAAACTAAGTGACGTCAAGCCGGCTTCCACTCCAATGCCCACCAAGTGCCAACTTGACTTAGATCCCAATGGTAAAGTGGTGGATCAAAAGGTATATCGCTCCATGATTGGTTCCTTGCTTTACCTTTGTGCATCTAGACCGGATATCATGTTGAGTGTGGGAATTTGTGCACGGTTTCAAGCCGCACCTAAGGAAAGTCACTATGTGGCGGTCAAACGAATCTTTCGATATTTGGCTCATACCCCAAACTTTGGCTTATGGTATCCAAGAGGATCAAACTTCAAGCTTGTAGGGTACTCGGATTCCGATTGGGCGGGAGACAAAGTGGATAGGAAGTCCACTTCCGGAGGGTGCCAATTCCTTGGTTGCTCTTTGGTAAGTTGGTCTTCCAAAAAGCAAAGTTATGTGTCTCTCTCGTCCATCGAGGCGGAGTATGTTGCAGCCGAGAGTTGTTGTGCACAACTCTTATGGATGAGGCAAACTTTAAAGGATTACGGTGTCATTTGTGACAAAGTGCCCCTTTGGTGTGATAATGAAAGTGCCATCAAGATCTCTCTCAACCCGGTGCAACACTTCAAGACGAAGCATATCGAGATCCGGTATCACTTCATCCGGGATCACATTAGGCGAGGAGAGATCGAGCTCAACTATGTCAGCACTCATGATAACCTTGCAGATATCTTCACGAAGCCCTTGGATGAAGCAAGATTTCGCGAGTTAAGGCATGAGCTAAATATCATTGATTGGAGCAATGTTGCTTGAACTCTTGCACACCCCACCGTACTCAACATGTTGTCTTGTTTAGATGTAGGCATGAACATAGGGGGAGTGATGTTCTCTCAATGAACTCTCCCTCCCCCTATTATGCATAAATTGATCGAGTCTTTCACATTAGCCATGTTTGATGGTACTTGTGCTTCAAAGACGAGTTTTGGTCATGGACCCAAGAATAATTCTTCGCGGTGCCATACCAATTGACTCAAACATAGGTGGCCTCGGCCGCCGTCCTCTCTTCGAGAGGTTGGAGTTAGCCTTGTTGTCCCCGTGTTGTTTTCTCTCGTTCTTTCTTTGCTCTTTGTGTTGGGTTCTCCTTGGGTGTTGCTTTTGTGCTCTTTCTTCCTCCCTTCGGATTGCACTCATTTGATCTTGGCTTGGGTATAGGTGGTCGGGCGGTACAACCGGTATCACGGGCGGTTCTACCGCTGGTACCGAGTTGTGCCGTCCCAATGGATCGGTGCTTGGGCGGTTCCACCGCCCAACCCACGGTAACCTACGTCCGGTACTACCGGCTGTCGCCAAGCGGTACTACCACTGCCTCCTAGGCACCGGAAGTATCGCCTCCAACCACCGGTCTGCACCAGACGAGCGGTACAACCGCTCCCCTTAGCGGTTCTACCGGGGCGTGTCTACGGGCCTATATATACTCGACGGGGCTGAAGGGTTGTCTTTTTCCCTTTATCCTCGTTCCTCTTCTCTTTGCCCTAGCCGCCGGCCATCTCTACCCCTGCCCCGGAGTGCGTCTCGTGCTTCGGATCCTTGGCTCTCCGTGGATTCTCTCTGTGGAGGCCTCCCGATCTCTTCCCATGGATGGTGGTAATGCCTCGTGTTCTTTGCTCCTAGTTCTTTCTAGGGTTCTTCCTTGTCTAGGGCATTACTTAACTTTCCGTGATTAGTGGTTGAACTATGGAGTAGAAGAGATCTTTGGTTGCCTCCTGTCTTGTTTGCAGCACTTAGAATTCGGAATATTACTTGTGTGATCCGTATGCCTCAGTTAGATCTATCTTTCCTGGTGGTGCCACTGTCAGCGGTTCTACCGCCCCTCCGGGCGGTACAACCGCTGGAGCGGTACTACCGGCGGAAGATCCGATACAACCGGAGTATATCAACCACAAAGCACTGTTCTATCTTCTCTGTTGTTGCAACTTGTTCCTTTTCTGCTGGTGGGTGCAATCCTCTCATTCGTGTTGGGTTTTTGTGTGTTCTTTTCGTGTGTGTGTTCAGGTGGCTCTAGTTCTCGCTCTGCTCCTCGCAAGACCAAGAAGAGGGCACGAAGGACCCTGCGCCCGGTTGTGTCTGATGATGAAGAAGAAGTTGTGATTCCCACCAAGCCCACTCGCCGTGAAAAGTCTGCAGCTGCTAAGCAACGTGTGGTTATGCCATTGCATCGTTGGAAAGCCAAGGATTGGGAAGCCTACCGATCAAAGAATCCGTATGAGGTTCCCATTGCCCCCGCTGGACCACCCTTCAGTTCCGGAATGAGATGCAAGTGCGGATTGTTCATGAACTCTTTGAGCACAACAAGAACAGATATGCCAAGCAGTGGACAATTGATCTTGACCATTGGAGGAACAACATGGAGTATTTTGGTGAGGCGTTGGCTCTCTGCGAGGAGTTTGATCTTATCAAGCTCATGTCAGTCAACTGTGACTTTGATGTTCAACTCATCCATCAGTTCTATGCCACGGTTCATTTTGGGGAAGATGATGTGCGCACTCTCACCTTCATGTGTCGCGATGAACTGTTTCACGTTCCCTGGAGGGCATTCTGCAATGCTATTGGGTACGAGGATACCGGTCTGGAAGGAAGGGGTGGCATTCGTCCTCATGACTTTCCTGAGTCCATGCTTAAGGAGAAGCTTGCCCCTCTGTACATTCGGGGCCGTGGGATTATTGGAGAATCCAAGGATTTGGAGAAGGTCTATGACATCATGCACCGAGTGTTCCGCAATGTGCTCTTGCCCAAGGTGGGCAATCAAGATGAGATTCATGGTTATCTGGTTGATTTGATGGTTTCTATGAAGACCATGGTGAGGACAGGAGCAACGTTTGATGTGTAAAATTGGATGTGGCATGAGATGTACAACATGGTCATCTACCGTAAAGTCCCAATCTATGCCCCGTTTGTCATGTGCTTTCTGAACTCTGTGTGGGCTGTTCGTCATCCTGGAGAGCTCCTCACGTCTCCAGACAACTTCACTGTTCATGAGGTCAAGCTCCTTAAGAAGAAGAAGCATGCCGAGCCTCACTTCCTTGAAAATGCTCCTGAGGATGTCTATGCTACTTTTGACAATGAGGACTTTGAGCTGGAGCCAGGGGCCAAGCCTTCGTGGGTGGCCAAACTCACTGCCAAGGTGAAGAAGACCTTTTGTCTCCAGGATGACATCCAGAAGAAGATGTATGAGGCACATGTCAATGAGAAGCTTGCACGACGTCGCCAAATTGCAATGATGAAGCACCTCAACATGCCGGTTCAGAGTGGCTCTGAGAAGAGCATCACCCCAGAGGAGCGTTGGATTTCCACCCATAGCACCTGGACTAATGATGAAGCCCCTCCCCAGCCATCCTCCTCGTTTGCAGTAGCTGACAATGCCATGGAAGAATCCGATCACGACGACGATGACGACTCTGATGATGAGGATCCAGATGCGACCGAGGAGTCAGAGGAGGACGCCTGAGCTTTGGGACGCTAGCTTCGCTCTTTTCCTTTTTGGTGTTTTGATGCCAAAGGGGGAGAGGGTTCTATAGGTCTCGGGGATTTGCGTGGGTTTTTCCCTTTTTCTCGTGTTTTAGTGTCGGTCTTTGTTCGTGGACTTGTTTCGTTCCTTGCTGTGTGTGAGACTTATGTTACTCCTCTTACCTTTTCGTTCTTCGGTCTTTTTCATTATTATTGCACTCTAAGTATTATATTGTCTGTCCTTTTTGTGCTCAGGGTGGTGAGTCTATAAAATCTAGGGGGATTCTAGTCCTGTAAATGTGCCCATGCTTTCTAACAGCTAGTTCCTATTGGGGCACACATTCAGGGGGAGTTCCGTCTAGAATTCTTTGACTTGTCTCTTGCAAATCGTGTTGTTGTCATCATCCACCAAAAAGGGGGAGATTGAAAGGGCATTTCCCTACTTTATGTTTTGGATGATGATGACAACCCTTTGTGGTCTAATCGTGTGCTATATGTTTCAGGTTCTCGATGCTTAGGCTTACATCGGATTGCTATTGCCTCTCGTAGGAAAAGATCGAAGACGTGTCCTCTACACTTTTATTTTCTTTCGTCGTAGAGTTCCCGTACTATCAAGAGGGAATCCTCATTAGGAAGCTCTGGGGGAATCAGTTCACGTACACTTTCCTCACCCCTCCTTTGTCTTCCTCAGTTGTGAGAGAGAGATCCCCCTGTCTTTCCTTCGTGTTTCTGCTCTTCCCAGCGGTTGTACCACTCCCTAGAGCGGTTGTACCGCTGGACCTTGACGCTCTCCTACTTTGACCGAGCGGCTGTACCGCTGGACCTTGACGCTCTCCTACTTTGACCGAGCGGTTGTACCGCTGCCTCCGGGCGGTGGTACCGCCACCTTGCTCAACAAAGGCTAGGACGGTGGTTCCGGCCATGCACCGCTCAAGTACCGGTCTCGTCTCTGTTCCGAGGCGGTAGTTGTGCGGTGGTGGCCCGGTTGATCTGGTCGATCCTCGTTGACCGGTACCACCGGTGGTCTGAGCGGTTCTTCCGCTCAGAACTTCGCCGCCCAAGAGCTCAAGGCCATGCGGTTGTTCTGGTCTTGCACCGCTTAAGTACCGGTCTCATCTCTGCTTCGAGGCGGTAGTTGTGCGGTGGCTGGGTGGTTGGTCCGGTCATTCTCTTAAACCGATACCACCGCCTAGTGGCCCGGTTGTACCGCCTGGTAGGGTTCTGCAGCTACACCGTGAGTCCCGGTTGTACCGGGACAAGGACCGGTTGTACCGCTGCGGGGCTGAAAGCGCAGCAACGGCTGGATTTAGAGGGTTGGTATTTAAGAGAGCTTCTCCCACCTACCACTCTCACCTTTGACCTCTCCCACTCCACCATTAATGCACCTCAAGCTCTCTTGCCCGATCTCTCTCTCTAGCCACTCAAACTTGTTGATTTGCTAGGGATTGAAGGAGGAGACCTAGATCTACACTTTCACCAAAGGATTTTTGCTTCCCCCATACTTTCTTGTGTGGATTTTGTTACTCTTGGGTGTTTGAGCACCCTAGATGGTTGAGGTCACCTCGGAGCCATATTCCATTGTGGTGAAGCTTCGTGGTTTTGTTGGGAGCCTCCAATTAAGTTGTGGAGAGAGCCCCAACCTTGTTTGTAAATGCTCGGTCGCCGCCTTGAAGGGCACCAATAGTGGAATCACGGCATCTCGCATTGTGTGAGGGCGTGAGGAGAATACGGTGGCCCTAGTGGCTTATTGGGGAGCATTGTGCCTCCACACTGCTCCAACGGAGACGTACTTCCTCTCAAAGGCAAGGAACTTCGGCAACACATCCTCGTCTCCACCGTCTCCACTCTTGGTTATCTCATGCCTTTATTTGAGCAAGCTTATTTGTTTCTTATCTCTTGCTTGCTTGTGTTCCTCTCCTTGTTGTATCATATAGGTTGCTCACCTAGTTGCATATCTAGACAACCTACTTTGATGCAAAGTTTAAATTGTTAAAGAAAAGCTAAAATTGTTAGTTGCCTATTCACCCCCCCTCTAGTCAACCATATCGATCCTTTCACTCTTCATCCTCGCCATAGACCCGCCACACCACTTGCTAGTGGCGGTGGTTGATCAACAGCTCCTACACCAAATCCTAGGGTGATAGTTGAAGCTTAGGGTTAGCTTATACGCCGACGACGCAGTTGTTTTCATCAATCCAACACGCTAGGAGTTTGAATCGCTGCTGAGCATACTTCATGACTTTGGACGTGCAAAGGGGCTATGTATCAGCCTCCGTAAATCCACGGCTTCGTCGATTAGCTACAACGAGCTAAACCTAGAGGAAGTGCTGCATAGTTTTGGTGGCTCCATAGCTAAGTTCCCCACCAAATACCTAGGTCTACCGCTAACCACCGGCCGGCTCCGGCTCATGCACCTGCGGTTCAGCATAGACAGAATCAAAGCTCGGCTAGCGGGATGGAAGGGCAGGCTGATCCACATCGCGGGTCGGCGTGTGCTCATCCGATGCGTCCTCAGCGCCGTGCCCACCTACACGCTTACTGTACTGTGGGCGCCCAAGAAGCTCCTTAAAGAGATCGACAAGTGCCGCCGCCGATTCCTTTGGAAACAAGAAGAAGAGGTTACCGGAGCTAGTTGCAAGGTGAATTGGACAATGGTCTGCTCGCCAACAGCAAATGGAGGCCTGGGAATCCCTGACCTCGAGCGCTTCGGCCGAGCCCTATGACTCCGCTGGCCATGGCTCTCATGGCGCCACCCAGAAAGGCCATGGGTGGGCTCGGAGCTGCCCTGCAATGTCGAGGACTACTCACTCTTCACGGCGGCTACCTCTGTCAGCATTGGGGATGATGCGTCGGCTTCCTTCTGGCACTCCCCATGGCTCGAGCCGGGCACGCTCGCCCAGCAATTCCCGTGGTTGGTACAACACGCGCGTAGAAAGAATAGGACGGTGAAGGTTGCCCTCACGGACGACACATGGATCAAAGACCTAGCTCATGGCCGCACCGAAGACCTGATACACGACTTCCTCGCCATGCGCAGGAGGCTGCACGGCGCCACCGGAGACCTACGCGCTGACACCCCCGACTCCATCAGCTGGATCCATGAGCGCTCGGGCCAATACTCAGCGAGATCAGCTTACCAGATGCAATTCCAGGGCACGACGACCTCATGTTTTGATAGTCATCTGGAAAGTATGGGCCCCCATCAAGATCAAGATATTCGCATGGCTCATGCTCCAAAACAAGCTTTGGTGCAATGACAGGCTTCAGTGGCGCGGCTGGAAGAATGAGTACTTCTGTCAGCTGTGTGTTCGGAACCTTGAATCCTCCAATCACCTGTTTTGGGAATGCCCAATGGCAAGGAAGGTCTGGGAAACAATCAGTACATGGAAGGGCTGCTCCCCCTGGCGCCCAAGGAGAGCTGGCAGAACCAACAGCACACATCCATCGTGCTTGGCGCCCTGGAAGGATCCGAAATAAGATGGCGCAAAGGGATCAACACACTATTGTTGCTCGCATGTTGGGAGCTGTGGCAGGAACAGAACAATGCCACCTTCAGGAGAAGCAAACCAAGTGCCTCCACCATCATCAGGAGAATCACGGACTGCATCGAGCTATGGCGCGTCACGGGCGCAACCTGCATCGAGAGCCCCTTCAGGGAACCGCCATGAAATATAAGCCCTAGGCTGCCCTGTCACACGAGGATTGCCGGTCTATGGCAAGCCCTCGAATCCTCTGGATCCCCATCACCTAGTTTTTTCCCACTACTTCCTGCTAATGATCAATGAAAAGCCAGCATAGCTGGATCTTTCAAAAAAAATCATCCCCACCATGCCTTGTAACAAAGATTCCAAGGATCTTTGAGGCAATATCATCCTCGAAGAAGGCACGTATCTTTTCTTTGTTTGAAGAGCCGATGTCATCATCCACGAGCCACTGCGTTTTTCTTCGAATGTTGGTAGTTGATCTACCAAATTCATTGATCAGGAGAAAGAAGGTCGGTCCATTTTATGAGGGAAACCGAACCCAAAAACCATACAAACGGCACCTTTCGGCAAACAACACACACATCCTCACGAGCCACTGCGCTTTGGCACCTACATGAATAGGTTATTTTGATTGAAGTACACGCGGTGGTGACAAGGGGATCCAATGGTCCAAAAGGAAGTGAACATTTATTCCTTCGCCAATGCCCCATCTAAGAGCAACTCCAACGGGCTGACCCAAACGGACGACACTTTTGTCCTTTTTTGTTCGTTTGGGTCGGCCGCCCGCCTGGTTTAGATTTGGGTCGGCAGTGCGCCCAACGCACCTACCCATATGTGTCGGCGTGGCCGGCTAGCTGCCCTATTTCAACAAATAGTTCATTTTTGCATTCTTTCACACACAACTTTTGCATTTAAACATATAGTCAAATAACATAGTTTCAACAGAATAAAATAGCATAGTTTTAAAAGCCGAAAAAAAGTAAAAATATCTCACATAGTTTTGCAAATAGAATAAAAAAGATACATCTATTGGTTGCCAACATGAGCCCACATATGCTCAACCAAATCATTTTGCAGTTGCACGTGAGTTTCCCAATCATGCATGTCATGATGAAATTGGGTGAACTGTTCCATGCTCAGGCACAACATTCTCACCCTGAAACTGAAACCCTTGATCGTACAGATGTTCTGGGCGCTCATCTTCTACGATCATATTATGCATGCAGTCATCACCTCCCACAGTTTCTGTGTGCTCCAGGTATTAACAGGGTACCGAATGATGCCCCATCGAGATTGCAAAACACCAAAGGCACGCTCGACGTCCTTCCTAGCACTCTCCTGATCTTGGGCAAATCTTTTCATCTTCTCTCCGACAGGGTTGGGGATTTTCTTCATAATGGTGGTCCACTGAGGATAAATACCATCACCCAGGTAATATCCTTTGTCGTAGTTGTGGCCGTTGATAGTAAAGTTCACCGGTGGGATGTTGCTTTCGGCAAGCCTAGCAAACACCGGCGAGCGCTGAAGCATGTTGATATCATTGTGTGATCTGGCCATGCCAAAGAATGAGTGCCAGATCCAGAAATCTTGAGACGCCACGGCCTCTAGTATGACAGTGCAAGCCCTGACATGGCCCTTATACTTTCCTTGCCAAGCAGAAGGGCGGTTCTTCCACTCCCAGTGCATGCAGTCTATGCTGCCAAGCATCCCTGGGAAGCCCCTGCTGGCATTCATAGCCAATAAATGGGATGTATCTTCAGGAGTCGGCTCTCTCAAGTACTCAGGGCCAAACACAGCAATAACAGCCTTGCAGAACTTATACACAGAGTCTAGGCATGTAGACTCGCTCATACGGACGTACTCGTCAATGAGATCACCGGGCACTCCGTATGCAAGCATTCAGATGGCGGCAGTGCATTTTTGATAAGAGGAGAAACCAATCTTTCCAACGGCATCCTCTTTGCACTCGAGATAGTCATCGTAGCCGACCGCCCCCTCTCTAATATGGTTGAAAAGATGCCTACTCATACAGAAACGGCGGCGGAATTTCTGATGTTTGAACAACGGATTTGTTGTATCAAAATAGTCCTTCCAAAGAAGGAGATGCCCGCTCTCTCGGTTGCGATTCAACGTCGGAAGGTGCCCGAAATGGAGCCATGGAACAACGGCCGCTGGCTATTGAGGTGGTGATGGACCAACACGGCAGCCAATATCTCCTCGTCATCGAACGACGAATCGTCGGAGTTGCAAAGGAAATTGTGAAAAAAGAACTCATCGGCAAAGTCCATTTTGTACCTTGGCAAACTATCAAACAGCTTGCGGGCGTCAACGAAGGAGACGGCCGGCGAAGGGAGTCGCGGCGCGGACGGACCAACTAGTTGTCCTGCCGGCGTCCGACTAGCGTGCTGGTGAGGATCTGGCCAGGGCGGCGAGGCGACTTCTTGGTCGCGGTTGCGGCTGTGTCGGGGGGGGGGGGGGGGGGGGGGGGGGGGGGAGGGGGGGGGGGGGGGGGGGGGGGGGGGGGGGGGGGGGGGGGAAGCTGTCGGTTCCCCGACGGCAAGACGACGGTGGCAGGCGACGTGGGAGGTGGAGGAGTTGCTGAGCGGATGTTGCGGCGCCGGCAGCTAGCAGAGTCACCGGAAAAATGGGCAGTGGCGTCGGCGACGAAGGAGGCGGGCGAGGGTTTGCTGCTGGATAGGGAGAGACCAATGTGCCACCGACCAGCGGGCCCGGGGTGAGAAGACGAGCGCGCACGTCCGTCTATTGTCTGCATCGATGTAAATCCGTCTCAAAAGTGGACCGGGAATGGGTCACCCGCGGACGAAAAGAGGACACGCGTCCGTTTAGGTCGGCACGTTGGGCCGACTTTTGTGTCCGCACCGATCCAAACGAACGCCCGCGGATGAAATGGGTCGCCCCGTTAGAGTTGCTCTGGCCCCTTGCTTTAGCAGTACAAAGACCAGCTAAAACACTGTGCTACGCATTCAACCAACTGAAGTGTTGAATGTGCTGCCTGGGGGTGAGATGCCACCGTCATGGAATGAGACGTGGGTCACATTAATCCCGGTATAGAAACCATATATAAGATGAAAGACCTTCGCCCCATTAAGTTGTGTAATATTGTTCCCTCAAAAAAAAGTTGTGTAATATTGTCTATAAACTGGTCCCAGAAGTACTTGCAAACAAGTTGAAATCTATCCTGCCATAAATTATTGCTCCCAGCCACACTGCGTTTGTACTCAGAAGGTTAATTACAGACGACATTTTGCTTGCTTATGAGGTTACTCACTATATGCATAATAAAAGATCTTGTGTAATGGAGTATGCAACGCTCAAGCTTAACATGAGTAAGGCTTATAATAGGGTGGAGTGGCACTTCCTAGAAAGGATGATGAAGATGGGCTTTGAGGATCATGGCAGTTATGAAATGTGTCACACCAGCGTGGTTGTCGAGTCACTTTCACGTTTACTAGCTGCGTTTGTTTAGTTGTCGAGCCACTTTCACGTTTCTGCCATCCCAATTCAGACGGCTGCTTTTAGTTCTGCACAACGAGCAGCCATATTAAGCCTGTTTGCGTTCGTCTGCAGCCGAGTTCAGAAAAGAATCCAAAATTGCAGGGATATTTTTTAGAAACAAAGAACAATGGAAAAAAACACTTTAAAAATATTAACTGAGCAAGGGAAGAAACTTTTGGGACATGCAAAAGTGAACTTAAATGGTCACAAACAAAACCCAGAGATGCCACACATAACTAATACCTGGACGGTTTCCATCAACATTCCAAAGAAAGTGCCACCCAAGCAACGACAATACATGGGAAACACAAAACAAAAGAAGATCTGGTGGATGCCTATCAAGTCTGGCAATTTTTTGCAATAAATTGCACAAGCTGGCGAACAAACAAAGAGTCTGCAGCATCATCATTTGATGTTCATTGTTTCAACATAAATCCCTGAACAAGTTCTTTGCCGCCAGAGCGGTCGCCCTTCCTTAACCATAGTTCAGGCGGAACATGTCGTTCTGCACGTAGAAGCTCCCTCCAGCTGGCAGCAAATGGAACATCTGCAAATACAGTGGATCACAAGGTTAGAAAAGACTCCAAATCCTTGTATGAAGGACAACTAAGAAAATTTCCCTTGAGATCAGAAAGACAAGAACATAACAATGTACTTCCATGCAACCTCTCAAACCCGTTAAGACACAGACCTGCTACCAGGAAGAAAAACCATCCTAATAGGCAAATGGACACAGACATAGTGAATTAAAGAGCTACACTCTTCTAAGGACCAGTAACAAATCACATTGATCAAGGACCATCTAAGAGTCCCACTGTTCAATAAAAAAGGCAGCATAAGCGTCATAAAGCATGGAACTGTTGAACTGAGTGGCTAAGAGGTGTAATGGGTTACAAATTACTTACATGTGCATCAAGGTTAGATTTGGAAAACTACATATTACCCATAAAAAAGCTGGACTTGCAATTATAGCATGTATCATCACCAGCGACCTATTTAAGATAAAACTACACATAAACAGCGGGTGAATTGTTTCATTAGCAAACAATAGGTTTTATACTCGCTCCATCCCGTAATGTAAGGTGTTATTACAACCGATATACTTACATATTGGTTGTAATAACAACTTATATTACGGGACAGAGGGAGTATTTGTTATTCTAAACGACCACCTAATTATGAATAGAGCACACTATCGTCACATAAACAGTGCATGGTGAAAGGAATTCTGATAAGGAAGCAATGAAACTTCAATAGAAGAAGTGCGCTAGCTACACTAATCCAACATATGACTCTGGAACATATAACCTCACCCCTCTTTCCCAAGGCATGGCCAAAACATAACTCTAGTTCATAGCAACTAGGAAAGTGATGCTCACATTATCGGTATCACAAATTAAGAAAAAGAGCAACACTACAGCAAATATCGTACTGATGCAACAGAGCAATGCATATTATCTATTCACATCAAGAAACAACCACATCAGTACTCACTAACATGGCAATCACTACATATGGCCAAATCCAGCAACCAAGAGCCATAACTGAGCCAACAAAAAAAATTAAGATCACACTTGGAAACACAACAGTGATAGATGGACAGAAATATCCATTCATACTGCAAAGCATGGTCCTAGAGAATGAAATAATTTAGAGCAATCAGTAACAAAGAGCGATCAGCACCAAACTACAGGCCAGTATATACTGAATAATGATCAATTTTTAGGACAGACTAAAATCCCAACAGATCTTGTAAAGAACTACACGCACTGAAATTACCTCAAGGAAAAGTAAATCTGAAAACGTGCCTACGAAACAAAAGAACTGCCAAAAGGAGATCCCAAGGACGATGCCTACAAGGGAATGACACGGTTCCGGGATAAAGATCTATAAATGTCCACTTGTCGGATACAAGTCTCCAGGTCCAAACAAATCTAGCATAGCCTAATTAATCAAGTACCATCTAGTGATGAGACAGGGATATAGATTAATTTGATAGACCCCACCGATCATGATAGCAAAGCATAGATCACAGAAACGAAATTGAGGGCCTTCCACTCCTAGGGAAGGAGTACCGTATGATTTGCGAATTTGGAACCAAACGAAGGATCGCAGTGGTAATCACAGTTAATAGGATCAGATCAGCACATACGAGAACCAAACAAGAGAAATATTGGATGAGGGGAAGGGCGAGATGGAGCGAATCGTGTGGGTGGTGCAGACCTGTGAGAACTTGAGGGGGTGCTCGCCGGGGCCGGTGGTGATGGTGCCGGAGACGAAGACGAGGACGCCGCCCTGGGGCCCCGAGGGCTGGCAGTCGACGGTGTCGATCTTGTGCTGGCACTGCTGGAAGGGGAGAGATCCGAGCTTGCCGGCGATGGCGGCGGGGCCGCCGAACTTCTCGCCCTCGAAGGTGAGCATGGAGCCGTCCTGGTACAGCCCCACCAGCGCGGCGCGGTTGGAGTCGAACGTGTGGTAGTAGTGCTGCACGAACGCCTTCGAGACCGAATCGGGATCCATGGCCTCTCCCTCCTCGCCTCGCCTCGCCTCGCCTAGGGTTTGGAGCTCTGGATGCGGAGGCTTTGGGCGTTGGGAGCCGGAGTTTGGTAAGTGGGGAGAGAGGGGTTCGTGACGGGAATAATAATTGCTGGCGATTTGGATGGGGATGGCCGGGGGTGGGGTGGGGCTTGGCGTGGGAAGGACGCTACGCTGTAGGGGCTGGGCCCGTCGATGGACGAATGCAGCGCTGGGCTAGTTTTCCGCTTTTTGGGAGATGCGGCGTTGGGGGTGCCCTATGTCTCGCATTAAGCGGGAGAGGAGCGAACCGAACCCCTCGCTGAAGGCAAATGCCACTTGGCCCGGCCCACGCGCGCGGGATACACCAGCCTGTTTTTTTTTGCTTTTTCACGTTTTTTGATTTTGTTTTTTATTTTGTTTTTTATTTTGTTTATTTATACTTTATAATATTCTATATATATATATATATTACAAAAAATACTCTTTAGAAACAAATTTGAAAAATGTTAAATAAGTATTACAAAATATTGCACAAGAATTTGAAAAATGTTGAATAAGTATTTGAAAAATGTTGAATAAGTATTTTAAATGTGGATCAAGTATTCAAAAAATGTTGAATAAGTATTAAAAAATTGAACAAGAATTTGGAAAATGTTGAATCAATACTAAAATGTTGAGCAATTATTAAAAAAATGTTGAATAAGCATTCCTACAATGTTGAAGGTATATACAAAATATGTTGATCACTTATTAAAAAATGTTTTTGACATATACGAAAATGCAGACTGAAAACGAAAACAAACAAAAGAAAAACAAATAATGGAGAAGAAAACAGGAAACCAAACAAATATTTGAAAAATGTTGAACAAATATTTGAAAAATATTGAAAAAGTATTTAAGAAAATGTTGATCATGTATATAAAAATGGTGTACAAGTATTTTAAAAAATATTGAAAAAGTATTTGAAAAACTTTAAACAAGTATGTGAAAAAATGGTGAACAAGTATTTGAAAATAATGTTAATCCTGTATTTAAAAAATGTAAAAATTGTGTATAAAAAATATTTACCATGTATTACAAAAATGTATGATTTGTATTGAAAAAGTGCTAGACGTGTATTAGAAAAATGTTGTTGACATATACAAAGAGTGTAGAATAATAACCAAAAGAACAAAGAAAACCAAAATTAGAAACAAAATAAAAAATGAAGAAACACAATGCAAAAATGAATGAAAAAGAAGGAAACAAAAATGGAGAAGAAAAAGAAAAAACAAAAAAAGGAAAAAGGAAAAATCCCAAAGAAATAGGTTGCTCTAGCATCAAGTAGAACGCGCCCCTTGTTGTTACCACGAAAGGAACTTGGGTGGAGTGTTTAGCGCGGCGCGCGTTCTCCCTAGAGACCCCAGTTTGATCCCTCTGTCTCACATTTCTTTGCTCTTTTACACTGTGCGCGCATGGATGGGCCGACCCAATATGACGCGAGGGGAGAAAAAGCTTCAGCGAGAGATGCTGCTTGTATCGCTTAAGGAGAATAAAGCCAAGGCGACCGAGCTCGCCAAGGCCCTTCAGGAGGCCAAAGAGGCGCAGTCCGAATCTAGGGCGGCTCGCGAGGAGATCCGGCAGGCCGGAAAGATAGCGGCTGGTAAGCCCTTTCTTTTACAGACTTAGTTTGGCGATCAGAGATATGCCTTGCTTAATCGACTGTGGAGTTCTCCAGACGCTTTTGCAGATCTTCCGAAGTGTGCCGCCGACGCCGCGCAATTCTTCCAGTCTCAGGAGGGATATGCGACGGAGAAGTTGTTTTGGTCACAGTTCGGCGCGGGAGCGCCCAGCGTTGCTGAACGACCAAATGGCGCAATGGGCCGAGCTGTGTAAGATGTCTGGAGTGCCATGAAGGACGTCATAGTTCGGCTATGGCCAGCCGAACCCATTCCGAGCAGCTATTTCAGCCTGGCGCGGCGACTCGTCGATGCAGTGCCCCAAATCGACGCAATCAAGCGGTCGGTGTGCATAGAAGGTGCACGGATGGCCTTCGCCCGCGTAAAGATGCACTAGGCGAAGATGAAGGCTGCCGAAGTGGCTGCCGAGGACCCTCCCGGAGGCAAGAACCACCACACGCCGGAGCGCTATTTAGAGGACGTCCTGGAGGGTGCCCGCTTGATAGAGGGTCAATGTTCAAAGGACATTATGTTCGAATAAATGTACCCGAATTGTCTGGACTTTTTATTATATATGAAGGCTTTGTAATATATTTGTGCCTTTGTCTGGAAGTTCTTTCCTCCTGTGCGGCCGTTTTTGTATTCCTGAGAGTTTTCCAGTCGTCGGCTTCGGCCCCCACGTAGATACTACGGGGGTCTTCAGAATAGCACATGATCACACTTAACCCAACGTCTTGGTCCGTGAAGGAGGTGTCAGTGCGGCGAACCAGGCAATCAGACTATGTGGCTTTACCACTCTCACTTAGCCATAGGAGTTTGACGATGGGGCTAGAAGATAGCCCCTCGTATGTACGCAGCTATTCGGATGCGGATGCGTTACGTATGTGACCGAAAAAGCGGTCCTTCGTGTAATACGGAAACAATCGCTAAAGATCTTAATAATTCACCGAGTGGCTGACCAGCTCTCGCCGCATCATGATAGTCATGTTTTGGCTTTCTCTACCGAGGTGCTTGACCGGACGAACCAGAAACACAATCACAGTAGTTCTCTCTTTACTACCCTAGCCGAACAAACGGAACGTAAGGTAGCAAACACAGGAGTCGGGCAACCCAACTATTGACCAAAGACATGATTTGGAGCCGATCCATATAATGCCAAGCTCGGGACGCTGAATTGTGCTATAAAGCTATTTGGGGTTTTGTGTGGCGACACATGTGTGGCCATATAGAGCCCTGGCAATTTGTGTTGAGGTGAGTGAGACAACTGAGGAGACGGTATACAGTCTATGAATAAAGGCGACACTGAAAAAAATGTTTTCACTGAATTCTGATTGAGACGTCAAAACGTGATCTTACAGAGGGCACCATAATCACCAAGGCCATTTTACATGCCATAGGTCTGAGAAGAAGGGGAAAAGGTTCTTGAATAAAGTTTTGGTCTACAAAATCCTTTGGACCTCCTGCTGCACATATGCGCCACTTTCGCCTTGGAGAGGGAGATTCCTTGAGAGGAATCATCTTCGACTATTTGAAATCGGGCTCGAAAAGAGTCCTTGTAGGTCCGTAAGACGAATAGGTTTTAGTTCACCTGTGGTAAGAGAGAGAAAATAATTAAGGAAAAGAGGAAGGCCATATAGGGTCGAACCGTACTATGGGCCTATCCATATTGTGCCTCCGCTGATGCCCAAGGTATTTTGAGTGCATAATTATGCACGCACGGTATGAATTTCGCGGATGTGTGGCGATCGACAAAGGCGAAACTGCTAGTCCAGCTCTGGAATTGCCAAGCTGTCAGCAGGCAAAACCGCTAGTCCAACTCTGGAATTGCCGAGCTGTCAGCAGGCGAAACTGACCGGTCTTGTTTAATGAAGTCCGGAGGCTTGATGGCCGATGAGGTGTGTGGCTTGACAGGGCCGTTCTGTACTTCGGTCGCGATGGCCGCAGTGTGCTTCTCAGTACGGAGGGAGATTTCCGTGTCTTTGTTGGTTGTAATGATGCCACGTGGGTTGGGCATCTTAAGCTTTAGATAAGCGTAGTGCGGGACCGCGTTAAACGGGCAAAAGCCAGTGCATGGTATCCACCGCGGAAGGGGACGATATCGAAGACCAAGTCTTCGCTTCGAAAGTTATCTGGCGAACCGAAGACGACTTCCAATATTATTGAGCCCGTGCAGCGGGCCTCTACACCAGGTATTACTCCTTTAAAGGTAGTTTTAGTGGGCTTGATTCTTGACGAATCAATGCCCATTTTGCGGACAGTGTCCTAATAGAGCAGGTTGAGACTGCTGCCGTCGTCCATGAGGACTCGCATAAGGTGGAATCTGCCGATGATTGGATCGAGGACCAGAGCTCCCGAACCTCCATGACTGATACTGGTTGGGTGCTCCTTTCGATCGAAGGTGATTGGACAAGCCGACCATGGGGATGTGTGTGACATATATCATATTCACCGTTTTTACCTTGGGGGAAAATTTCTTCTGTCCTCCCGTGTTCGGTGGGTGAGGCTCTTCATCGTCATCCTCGCTGGGCGGCCCTTTTCCCTTCATGTTTGGCGTTAAGCTTGGCTGCCTGTTTAAAGACCCAACAGTTTCTGTTGGTATGATTGGCAGGCTTATCGGGGGTGTCGTGAATCTGGCAAGGCCGGTTGAGTATTCTGTCCAAACTAGATGGACCATCTCTGTTTCCTTTGAATGGCTTCTTTCATTGACCGGACTTAGAGCTGCTAAATCTAGCGTTGATCGCTGTGTCTTCGGTACTTCCGTTGTTGATTCAATGCTTGTGCTTGTTGCGTCATGGTTTGACATTGCCGTCCCTGGCTTCAGAGGTGCCGGGGTCGCTGGTGCTATTGCTTCCGCGGGCTAGCCAGTTGTCTTCTCCCGCACAAAAGCGGGTCATTAGTGCGGTAAGGGCTGCCATAGACTTCGATTTTTCTTGGTCGAGGTGTCGGGCGAGCCATTCATCACGGACGCTGTGTTTAAAGGCCGCGGGGCTTCGGCGTCCGGACAGTCAACAATTTGGTTCTTTTTTATTAGGAACCTTGTCCAGAGTTTCCGGGCTGACTCGCCGGGTTACAGGACTATGTGACTGAGGTCATCGGCGTCCGGGGGCCGTACATAGGTACCTTGGAAGTTGTCTCTAAAGGCATCTTCCAAATCTTCCTAGCTGCCAATAGAATTTTCTGGGAGGCTGTTTAACCAATGTCGTGTTGGTCCCTTAAATTTCAAGGGGAGATATTTGATGGCATGTAGGTCGTCACCGTGAGCCATGTGTATGTGGAGAAGAAAATCTTCAATCCAGAATGCGGGGTCTGTCGTGCCGTCGTATGAGTCGATGTTCATGGGTTTAAACCCTTCTGGGAACTGGTGCTCCATTACCTCATCGGCGAAGCATAGGGGTGTGCGGCGCCTCTGTATCGGGCAATGTCATGACGTAGTTTGGAAGAAGTCCGTATGCGATTTTCGGCCCGAGTGAGGTTCTGCTTGTCGCGCCAGGCCCGACGGCCGTCCTCTCGTGCTGGTTTGACCGGCTCTATTGTCCAGGTCCTGTCGTAGGTCATATGTGTATTCTGGAGCCGTCGTTCCCCTGCTTTTATGGCGAGGTGGTGTGGGCTGGTGCTCGGCTTGAGTTGCCGCTCTGTCTCGGCCATGCGGTGGCCGGTCAGGTCCGTCAGCAGCGTCACGCTTGGTGGCATGGGCTCTAGTACCTCGTCGTCGAATTGGGGTAGCAGCTTGCACTTCAGATAGCTCTTTGTTGGGTGTACGAGGCCGTATTCCTCGGCTGCCAAGACGTTAGTCCATTTTTCATTAAGTAATGATCATCTTGAAGCTGTTGTTGTTTCTTTTTCAGGCTTCTTGCGGTGGCAATTAGCCGGCGCTTGAAGCACTCTTGTTCGAGGGGTTCCTCTGGCACGATGAAATCTTCGTCACAGAGGCTCACATCTTCTTCGGAGGTCGGTAGGTAGTTACTATCCTCCGAACCCTCGTTCTCGACAAGATCGTCGGGGTTTACCTGCCCATCCTCCCAATCATCACGTTCGGATGTTGGCTCTACAGGGGCTTCAGGGTCTTTGGCATTATCCAGAGTATTATTGTCTTCGGTGCCGGTATTGCCGTCTTTGTCGCGGCACGGTTTTGAGCGGCGACGTTGACGTCGACGCTTCGGAGGGGCTTCGGCAGGCTTTTCCTCGACTGGATTCTCCTTGCTGTCGTCACCGTCCTCTTTGGGTGTGTCCACCATGTACACGTCGTATGTGGAGGTGGCCGTCCATCATCCGCTAAATGGAGGGTTTTGGCCTTGTTCGTCTCCAGCATCGTCGTCCATACCATCGATGTCTTCGGAGGCATAGTCCAGTGTCGGTTAGATCTTCGATGGTGGCTATCAAGTGGGTGGTGGGTGGGACGTAAAATTCCCCGCTTTCAACCCCTAGTCTGGGCTGGGTATAATTCGGAAGTGATCCTTCCATAATGGCGAGTGATCGCATTAAGTCCAGAGCCTCATTTAAAGGAGAGGGTCGGACGGAGAAACGAGAGTCCGTGGAGCTGTCTGGAGTTGGAGCCTCCTGGCGTTACCCGCTTGACACAGACCTCGAGAGTTTGGACCTAGAGTCCGGCGGAGTGTCCGACGCTTCTCCGGCAACAAGCTCCGTAAGTGCAGAGAGTCCGGCGGGCTCTAGACTCCCGTGTTCGGACCTATCGGCCTGCTCTAGATTTGAGGCCAGAGCGGTAATCGGGCGCGAACCCTTCGAAGATCAAATCTCCTCGGATATCAGCGACATAGTTTAGGTTCCCAAAACTGATCCGACAACCAGGGGCGTAGCTGTCGATCTTCTCGAGGTGGCCAATTGAATTGGCACGCAGCATGAAGCCGCCGAATATGAAAATTTGGCCGGGGGGGGTCCTTCCCTAAAACAACATCATTGTGGATGATTGAACGAGCCATCGAATCCTTTGTTGACAGCATAGAGGAACTCTCGATGAAAGCACCAATGTCAGTGTCGAAACCGATAGATCTCAGGTGGGGGGTCCTGAATTGTGCATCTAAGGATCGAAGGTAACAGGAGGCATGGGACATGATGTTTACCCAGGTTTGGGCCCTCTTGATGTAGGTAAAACCCTACGTCCTGCTTGATTGACTTTGATGAGTATAGGGGTTAGAAGAGTTGATCTACCTCGAGATCGTAATGGCTAAACCCTAGAAGTCTAACCTGTATGATTATGACTGCCTCTACGGACTAAACCCTCCGGTTTATATAGATACCGAAGGGGGCTAGGGTTTGTACATAGTTGGTTTACAGAAAAGGAATCTTCATATCCAAACGCCAAGCTTGCCTTCCATGCCAAGGAGAGTCCCATCCGGACACGGGGGAAGCCTTCTATGTTGTATCTTCACGGCCCACCAGTCCGGCCCACGTCACATAGCCCAGACACCCGGGCACCCCCTAATCCAGGACTCCCTCACCTTCCCCCTGAAGAAAGTTCGGATCACCGAAGCTTCGTTGTTCGGCTCGAACCTCCGTAGAGGGGATGCACGGGCCTGGAGGGGTTGGGCCCTATGGTGGAGCATCACATGGATCACGCCCACCATGGTGACACCACTGTTGATAAGGACCTTCACTTGGTCCTTGAGTTCTCAGACATCCACATGGTTCCACCAGTCGAGGTTCTCGGTGGTCCAGGAATGCAACCTCTTCAAGGGCGCTACCTAGAAGGCTAGGACCCCCTCCTGGCCCCCTGATGGCACGGCCATGTAAAGCTAGCTACTCCTCTTGTCATTGTTTCACAGTCTCGATGAATTTTCCTTTCAGCCACTTGACATCGTGGAGCTTTCTTATCATGGCTCTACCTCACTCTGTGATATGACGACCATTACTCTATGGTTTAATAGTTGGGACCCACCAGGTTGAAGCGTAGGTAGCATTATCTATCTGGTCACGAACGTGTACGTACATAGCGGTCGATCGGTCTCTCTGCGGCGATGAACCATGACCGAGTAAGGAGCGGCACGTGCGTAGTAGAGCCGCCGACGTAGCATGTCACACAGTCCCGTCTATATCGTGTAGACATACGTACAACCACGCAGCAAGAAAGTAAATATGGCTATGTATGTACATACGGACGGTGTCTCTAACACATATAGGGACGTCGTCATGTTCATCGGCAGCTAACCGGCTGGGTCGGAATGGGGGAAACAACGTCGTGTTCATCGGGAGGCAACCAACTGGGTAGGAATGTGTCATGTTCATCGGGAGCCAATCGGCTTGGATGGCACAGGCAAATAGCTGAAACGAGGCATGGCGTACTGCAGAACGGAGGAAACAACATTCTGTTCGATCACGTACGGTCGAAATGGTGTCATGTTCATCGGGAAAGGGCCCGGCGCACCGCAAAATGGATGAAACAGACTTCTGTTCGAATGCCTACGGTCGAAACAGGATCCTGTTGATCGAGAGGGGTGTGGCGTACCGCAAAGCGGGACTCCAAGGGCTATTGTTCATCCACCATCTACTACCTCGCTCCAGCCTCCACGGGGCTACTGTTCATCCACCGTCGACTTCCTCCAGCCTCCACCTGCTACTGTTCATCCACCATCGACTTCCTCCACAACCTCCACATGCTATTGTTCATCCACCGCGGATTCCTCCTGCCTCCACCAGCTACCGTTTATCCATGGGCTACTGTTCATCTAGCACCCACCGGCTACTGTTCATCCAGCCTCCATAGGGTCTTATTCATTCACCCCCTACCAGCTGGGGTGTGGCGGCCTCCTCAGGGTCATGTTCATCCAGCGGCAACCATGCGGGGTCCTGTTAATCCAACCCCTACTAGGGAACTGTTCATCCAACCCTTATCGGGGAACTGTTCATCCACAGCCAACCAACAGGTTCAACTCACCACGTCTCAACTCGTTCTACGTATCGCGCGCACAGTAGCAACGATCACTATTCATCAAGAGGCAAACCCAACATCGGCTGGCTACATCTCGCACGGGGGCTCAATCAGCTTCAGTAAGCAGCCACAACGATCGATCGCTCAGGTTCAGTTAGCAGCAGTAGCGAAGGAATCACTCGGGTTCAGTCAGCGGCGAAGGAATCGCTCGGGTCCAGTTAACATCCAAGGGATCGATACCTCGGGTTCAATGACGCCGCTACTGCAATCGCTCGGGTTCGGTAAGGGAACGCCTCACTCGGATTCAGTTCGAGCCAACGCCTCGCACACATGCGCGTACGAGAGAAATGCGCAAACCACAGTGCATCGCTCGGCCCCGACCATCCACCGTAACCGGGAACTCCCCAAAATTTTCCTTGCCCTCGCTTCTACCACAATTTTTTCCATCATGGACATCTCAAAGAATCTCATGCAGGTACGTCTCCGGCCCGCCCAGTGCGAAAAGCCCATTTTTTGTCATAGAAGTAGGAGCCCACCACATCTATGATGATACGTGTTTTTGTCACAATTATCATCATAGAAGTATCATAACCATGACAGAAAAAATTTCGTTCGAGCCATAATGTCATGGATGTGTCTTTTTTTAGTGTATGCAGGGTAGTCCACCGCTGAATGTACTCCCGAAGAGTTTCGTTTTGCTTCTAGACACAATGCTGCAACTCCGCCAAACCACCCGGTTGCTTGTACGTGCCCTCGAAGGTCTTGACGAAGACTCGGGCCAGGTCATCCCAGCAATATATGCTGCCGGGCGGAAGCTGGTAGAGCCAAGCCCGAGTGGATCCCTCGAGCATCAGTGGCAAATGATTCATGGCCACGTTCTTGTTGCTGCCGCCAATCTGGATCACTATTCGGTAATCTTCTAACCAGATTTTTAGCTTCGACTCATAAGTGAACTTGCTGATCCATGTTGCCAACCTAAAGTTGGTGGGGATCTTTGCAACCCAAATGTATCAACTAAAACACTCGAGGCTGGAAGGCGCCGAGCCACTCAGTACATCAACATCAAGGCACTCTCTCAAAGGCCGACCCATGTCGACCAGATTCTGAGCAAGAACGGATCTTGCATTGAACTGCGGGTCCCCATCAAAATACACTATCTTGGACATCTTTTATGATTGTGAGCCCCCATCAAATATAATATGCCAAAATTGTTGGCGTTGGACAAGGAAGACAACGTAATGATTTATGTTTGTTCATATTCACACATAAGTTATATTGTCATAGATCTTTAACATGTGGTGCTTGCTCCCTATCTTTGCTAGCCAAAAATTCCGCACTAAGTAGAGATACTACTTATGCATCCAAAAACCCTTAAACCCAAAATATTGTAGGAAGACATGATGCAAAAACTCTCCCATCTTGGGGAGGGCAATCTTCATCAACATCTTCAACGACACCATCTCCTCTCAAACCCTAGTTCATCTCTTGTGTTCAATCTTTGTACCGAAACCTTAGATTGGTGCTTGTGGGTGACTAGTAGTGTTGATTACATCTTGTAGTTGATTACTATATGGTTTATTTGGTGGAAGATTTTACGTTCGAATCCATTACGCTATTTAATACCCCTCTGATCTTGAGCATGATTATCATTTGTGAGCAGTTACTTTTGTTCTTGACGTCACACGAGAAATCTTGTTGTAAGTAATCATGTGAACTTGATATGTGTTTGATATTTTGATGATATGTATGTTGTGATTCCCTTAGTGGTGTCATGTGAACGTCGACTACATGACACTTCACCTTATTAGGGCCTAAGGTATTGCATTGTGGAGTAGTTATTAGATTATGGGTTGCTAGAGTGACAAAAGTTTAGACCCTAGTTTATGCGCTACTTCATAAGGGACTGATTTGGATCCAAAAGTTTAATGCTATGGTAAGATTTTATCTTAATACTTTTCTCGTAGTTGAGGATGCTTGTGAGGGGGTTAATCATAAGTAGGAGGTTTGTTCAAGTAAGAACAACACTTAAGCACCGGTCCACCCACATATCAAATTATCAAAGTAGCGAACGCGAATCAAACCAAAATGATGAAAGTGACTAGATGAAATCCCCGTGTACCCTCAAGAACACTTTGCTTATCATTAGAGACTGTTTTGGCATGTCCTTTTCCCCAAAAGGATTGGGATACCTTGCTGCATTTTATTTGCCATTACCGTTACTTTCTCGTTACAAATTATCTTGCTATCAAACTACTCGTTACTTATAATTTCAGTGCTTGCAAAGAATACCTTGCTGAAAACCACTTGTCATTTCCTTCTTCTCCTCATTGGGTTTGACACTCTTACTTATCGAAAGGACTACGATTGATCCCCTATACTTTTGGGTCATCAAGGCTCTTTTCTGGTGCCGTTGCGGAGGAGTGAAGCGCTCTTGGTAAGGAAAAATTATTACTATATGCTGAAATTTATTGTCACTTGTTACTATGGAGAACAATCCTTTGAGGGGTTGTATGGGATATATTCACCCAGATCAGAACCACAATTAGTTGCCCCTCAACCTACTGTACCTATTGAAAATATTGGCTATGAAATTCCTTTGGGTATGATAGAACAACTGCTAACTAATCCTTATGCAGGAGATGGAGCCGAACATCCTGATATGCACTTGATATATGTGGATGAAATTTGTGGATTATTTAAGATTGCAGGTTTACCCAGAGATGAAGCTAAGAAGAAGGATTTCTCTTTATCTTTGAAGGGAAAAGCATTGGCATGGTATAGGCTATGCGATGATATTGGATCTTGGAATTGGAATCGATTGAAATTGGAATCCCACCAAAAAAATTATCCTATGCATCTAGTTCATCATGATCGGAATTATATATATATATAATTTTTGGCCTTGTGAAGGAGAAAGAATCGCTCTAGCTTGGGGGAGGTTTAATTCAATGTTATATTCATGCCCCAATCATGAGCTCTAAAGATAAATTATCATTCAGAATTTTTATGCTCGGCTTTCTCGTGATGATCAATCCATGTTCGATACTTCATGTACTGGTTCTTTTATGAAGAAGACTATTGAATTAAGGTGGGATCTTTTAGAGAGAATTAAACGCAACTCGGAATATTGGGAACTCGACGAAGGTAAAGAGTCAAGTATTAAGCTTGAGTTTGATTGTGTTAAATCTTTTATGAATACCAATGCTTTTCAAAAGTTTAGCACTAAATATGGACTTGACTTAGAGATAGTATCTTCTTTTTGTGAACCATTTGCTACTCATGTTGAACTCCCTAAGGAGAAGTGGTTTAAATATCACCCACCTATCAAAGAAGAAATTAAAGAACCAGTCATAGCAAAAGATGAAACTATTATTTATAATGTTGATCTAGTTGTGTACCTACTACTTATATTGAAAAACCACCTTTTCCTGTTAGGATGAAGGAACATGCTAAGGTTCCAACTGTGGTCAATAAAAGCAGTTTTAGAGCCCCTAAACGTGCTGAACAAATCAAAGTAGAACCTAGTGTTGCTATGGTTAAATATCTCTTGGTAGAAAATATAGATGGGCATGTTATTTACTTCTGTGATGAAGTGATAACCCACAAGTTTAGGGGATCGTTTGTAGCCTTTTTTGATAAATAAGAGTGTCGAACCCAACGAGGAGCTAAAAGCAGAACAAATATTCCCTCAAGTTCTATCGACCACGGATACAACTCTACGCACACTTGACGTCTGCTTTACCTAAAACAAGTATGAAACTATTTTGCAACAATTAAATTACGAGTACTTTGCGAGAATAAAACCATGAATAAATTGCAAGGTAATAAAAGTGGATATCTTTTGTCAATAAGAAAGTCATTTGTCCCAAGGCAATCGATAACTAGACCGGTAATCATTCATGCAATTTTATATGAGGGAGAGGCATGAGCTAACATATTGTCTCTACTTGGATCATATGCACTTATGATTGGAACTCTAGCAAGCATCCACAACTACTAAAGATCATTAAGGTCGTAAAACCCAACCCTAGAATTAAGTATCAAGTCCTCTCTAGTCCCATAAGCAACAACCCACTTACTCGGGTATGTGCTTCCGTCACTCACGCCACCCACCATAAGCGAATCATGAACATATTGCAACACCCTACAACGGGGATCCCTCCGTTTGCACGACACGGAGGGCACCATAGGACAACACCATAAATAAAACATACACTCATACCAACCAAGATCACGATTAGCCCACAGGACAAAACAAATCTACTTAAACATCATAGGAAAACCATATATCATTGGGAAATAATATATAGTGTTGAGCACCATGTTTAAGTAGAGTTTACAGCGGGGAGAATAGGTGTTACACCGCTGCATAGAGGGGGAGAAAGTTGGTGTTGACGGTAGCAAGATTGTTGATGTAGATCGCCGTCACGATCCTAGCCCCGACAATGTTCTGGCGCAACCGGGAGAGAGGGGGGAGAGAGCCCCCTCCTTCTTATTCTCCCTTGGCCTCCCCCCTAGATGGGAGGAGAGTTCCCCCTCTGGTCCATGGCCTCCATGGCAGCGGAGGGGCGGGATCCCCTCCGAGATTGGATCTCCCTTTTTGTTCTCTTCTATTTCGCGTTCCTGTTTTCTGGCCCTCCACCGTTTGTTAAATTCCTAGAGATCCTTAACTCCAATTGCGCTAAAAAATTTACACGTTTTTTCCATAAGTTATCTTTATTGCGCCCAAAGAAGGGCCCCAACCGACTTATGGGGAGGGCACAAGACACTTGGGCGCGCCAGGGAGTGCCCAGTGCGCCCTAGTCGGTTGTGAGGCCTCGAGCCTCCGTTTGCGTTGATTCAACCTCCTAAAAATCATAAATATTCCAAAAAATTATCACATTTGGACTTCGTTTGATATGGATATTCTGCAAAACAAAAAACATGCAACAAACAGGAACTGACACTGTACACTGGAGCAATATGTTAGTCCAATAAATCATATAAAATGTTGCCAAAAATATGTGAAAGTTGTATAATATTGGCATGAAACAATCAAAAATTATAGATACGATGGAGAAGTAATTCATGCTCGTCCTCGAGCAGGTAAATGATAAAAATATAATTTTTTAATGTGGAATGCTACCTAGCATAATCTTGATCATTTATCTAATCATGGCAGGAATATTAAGACACGAATGATTCAAGGCAATAGTCTATAATTTGACATAAAAACATCAATACTCAGGCATCCCAACAAACAATCGTGTCTTTCAAAATATGAATGCTAAAGAAAGCTATCCCTACAAAATCATATAGTCTTGTCATGCTCTGTCTTCTTAACACAAAGTATTTATCTTGCACAACCTCGATGACAAGCCAAGCAATTGGTTCATACTTTTTAATGCGCTTCAGCTTTTTCTACCCTCACACAATACATGAGTGCAAGCAATGGATATAGCACTATGGATGGAATAGAGTATGATGATAGGGGTAAATATAGAGAAGACAAAAAAGTAATAAAGTCTCACATCGACGCGGCTAACCAACGGGCTATGGAGATGCCCACCAATTGATATCAATGCGAGGAGTAGGATTGCCATGCAACGGATGCACTAAGAGATATAAGTGTATGAAATCTCAATATGAAAACTAAGTGGGTGTGCATCCAACTTGCTTGCTCATGAAGACCTCAGGCATTTGAGGAAGCCCATCATCGGAATATACAAGCCAAGTTCTATAATGGAAAATTCCCACTAGTTTATGAAAGTGACTAAATAGGAGACTCTCTATATGAATAATATGTTGCTACTTTGAAGCACAAGCGAGGTGAAGGATAGTAACAATGCCCCTTCTCTATTTGTTTATTTTTTTTCTTTGTTTTTTTTATTTTTTTATGTTTTCCTTTTCTTCTTCTTTTTTTTCTCTCATTGTCCGGAGTCTCGTCCTGACTTGTGGGGGAATCATAGTCTCCATCATCCTTTCCTCATTGGGGCAATGCTCTAATAATGAATAATGATGGTCATCACACTTATATTTACTTACAACTCAAAAGAAATAAGAATTACAACTCGATACCTAGAACAAAGTATGACTCTATATGAATGCCTCTGGCAGTGTACCAGGATGTGCAATGATCTAGCGTAACAACGATATCAAAAATATGGACAAGCCATGGAAATATCATGCTAGCTATCTTACGATCATGCAAAGCGATATGACAATGAATGCTCAAGTCATCAAAATAGAAGCGGTGGAAGTTGCATGGCAATATATCTCAGAATGGCTATGGAAAGGCCATAATAGGTAGGTATGGTGGCTGTTTTGAGGAAGATATAATAAGACTTATGTGTGATAGAGCGTATCATATCACGGGGTTTGGATGCACCTGCGAAGTTTGCACCGACTCTCGAGGTGAGAAAGGGCAATGCACGGTACCGTAGAGGCTAGCAAATTGTGGAAAGGTAAGAGCACGTATAATCCATGGACTCACAT
Organism: Triticum urartu; assembly: GCF_003073215.2. Lineage (NCBI taxonomy): Eukaryota > Viridiplantae > Streptophyta > Magnoliopsida > Poales > Poaceae > Triticum > Triticum urartu. The sequence goes on along the minus strand of NC_053028.1, from coordinate 254,683,948 downwards.
TAGTCATAAAGAACTCATATACTTATTGCAAAAGTTTATTAGACCTCAAAGCAAAGTACTACAATGCATACCCCTAGGGGGATATATTGGTAGGAAAAGACCATCGCTCGTCCCCGACCGCCACTCATAAGGAAGACAATCAATAATAAATCATGCTCCAACTTCATAGCATAACGAGAGACAATACGTGCATGCTTCGGGAATCACAAACCTTAACACCAATATTCTTACTGACCACAACTGTTTACTAGTGCCTCCCACATATTCCATCTCTATATCGCAAAACTATTGCAAGGAATCAAACATATCATATTCAGTGATCCACAAGTTTTATGTAGGATTTTATGACTAACCATGCAAATGACCAATTCCTATTGACTCTCTAAATAGATATAAGTGATGCACGAGAGTTTAATTCTTTCTAAAAAAGATCATGCTCTAATAAATTTAAGTTAAGTAAGAGAGCATTCTACAAACAACGGTTTTTTATGTGAAGTGAAACAGGCAATCGAAACTTCAAATGATACAAGTGAAGCACATGAAGCATTCTATAAAGCCATACTCAAAAGATATAAGTGAAGTGCAATGAGCATTCTATAAATCAACCATGGACTATCTCATACCAGCATGGTGCGTAAAAGAAAAATGAAAACTAAACACAAAATACGCTCCAAGATTTACACATATCACGTGAACGAAACAAAGACGAAAGGGTTAATTAGATAAATGCCACTCCAATTATGGCGATTCATAAAAATGCCATTGCAATTTCCAAACTTTGAAAAATGCCACTGCAAATTTTGCAATCTTTGAAGAACACCACTGCAGACTTCAAAAAATGCCACTGGAAGTGGCATGAAATGGCATTTTTCAAAGTTTGGAAATTGCGGTGGCATTTCTCAGAATCGCCATAATTGGAGTGGCATTTATCAAATTAACCCAAGACGAAAACATACCGATACTTGTTAAAGAAAGATGGGATGACTTCCGAGGCATCCCCAAGCTTAGATGCTTGAGTCTCCTTGAATATGTACTTGGGGTGCCTTGGGCATCCCCAAGCTTGAGCTCTTGCATCTCCTCCTCCTCCTCATATCGAGACCTCCTCAATGTTTGATCACTTCATCCACACAAAACTTAACAAAAAACTGGTGAGATTCGTTAGTATAATAATGCAAATCACTACTCTAAGTACTGTTGCAAACCCATTCATCTTTTGTTTTTGCATTGTAGATACTGTATTACAACTTTTCCATGGCCTATACCACCGATAGAATCGATAGTTTCATCAAAACAAGCAAAACAATGCATCAAAAATAGAATCTTTCTTAAACATGATAGTCTGTAGCAATCTGAACATCTACCATACTTCTGGTACTCCAAAAATTCTGAAAAATTAGGACAAAATAAAAACTTTGTATAGCAATACTGTGCAAAAAGTTTTAGAAACTTTTGACATTCTAGTAAAAAAATAAATTCACGCACCACAGCCAAAGTTTCTGTTTTTACACCGCACATACCAACAAGCAGTCTAATCATCCTAAAGGCAAATCTTGGCACATTATTTTTATAATAAAATGGATTTGTACATTTTTTGAAAAGTTTCTGTAATTGCGATCCACAAAGTTTCCATGGGCATGAACAAAGTTCAAGGCTAGCTCCCACTTTCACGGTGCTCGTCTTTCTCACTTTCACTTTTCTTTTTGTGAACTTTTAAGTTCCCCTCTATATTTTTGTGTTTTAAACTTTATAAAAGCACTCAACAGAATAAATTGACTCTCTAAAACTTCCGGGTTGTCTCCCTAGCAGCGCTTTCTTTAAAGCCATTAAGCTAGGCATAAAGTGCTCAAGTAATGGATCCACCCGGATCCCAAGGTATATCAAAGCCAATTTTAATTAACAATGGTTTGTCATTTAGTAGTGAGCACAAAGCAACGCATATCATGCAATGATGAAGTCTAACTCTCTTCCTATGCATTGGCATGTCATAAAAGAACAATTCATGCACATCAAGTAAAGGCCAATTCATAGCATAAGCAGTTTCTTGCAATTCTATCATGTTGGAAACATAGAGAGCAGAGATGTAGTTCCTCTCTCATAATAATTGCAAGTAGGAGCAGCAAGCACATGCATATTATATTCATCAAAATTATCATGTGTAGTAGCAAAATGCAACCCATCAACATAATCCTTAATAAGTGCAAACTTCTTTGATATAGTGTAGTTGGGAGATTTCAAAAATATAATAGGACTAGCAAGTTCATCTCAATAAGCATAATTCATGTTGGCATCATGGCCACAAGCATAACAATCATCAAGTTCATAAAAAATGGATATTTCAAAAGAATCAACGGGATCATAGCAATCATCCTTCGGTAAGAATGAAGGGAAATTAAACAATGTATGAGTTGAAGAGTTACTCACATTAGAAGGTGGGCACGGGTGATCAATCCGCTCTCCCTCCTTTTGTTCTTCGCTCTCCTCATCATCTTTTTCATCCAATGATCTTGCATTTTCATCAATTTCTTCTTCCATAGACTCCTGCAAAATATTAGTCTCTTCTTGGACAGCGGAGACTTTCTCAATAAACGCATCAATGTCGGAATTGTATTTATAATTCTCATAGCAGTATTTAAGGATGGCAAAAAATTTAGGCCTATAAACATCATCATCAAAAGCTTCATACTTTTCAAACAAAGATTCAATTTCATAAGCACCCTTAAAAGCAACAAGTTCTTCTATTCATTCCACATTATAGTAATCATATCTACCATTAGCATAAGAAGCTAAGGTTTCATAATCATTAAATTTGCATGAAAAGGGAAGGTGTGGAGCCTTCATCCTAGAGCAACAAGTATAATTATATCTTAAGCATAGCTCCCGAGCATACCAATAAAACATATGAATCAGATGCCACAATAGTTTCCCTTTTTGAGTCAAGCGATAATCCCTAAAGTATTCACGTTGATCCAACGTTACTCCCATTATCAAGTTAAATGGGGTTTTATCAGGATTATCAAAGTAGTGCATAATATCTTTCACATAACGAGCATCGAGGGTTTTAGGAGGTTCCCCATCTCCATGAGTAGCAAGTACAACTAATTGTTTTGGTGTTTCGTGTTCCATATCCATAACTAAAGATATAAAACAACTTAGAACAGAAAATAAAAACTACTTAGTGATAAAGCAAACAAGCACACACGAGAATATTCACCCCACACTATTGCTCCCTGGCAACGGCGCCAGAAAAAGGTATTGATGACCCACAAGTGTAGGGGATTGTTTGTAGCCTTTTTCGATAAATAAGATTGTCGAACCCAACGAGGAGCTAAAGGTAGAACAAATATTCCCTCAAGTTCTATCGACCACCGATACAACTCTACGCACACTTGACACTTGACGTCTGCTTTACCTAAAACAAGTATGAAACTATTTTGCAAGAATAAAACTATGAGTACTTTGCGAGAATAAAACCACAAATAAATTGCAAGGTAATAAAAGTGGGTAGCTTTTGTCAACAAGAAAGTCATTTGTCCCTAGGCAATCGATAACTAGACCGGTAATCATTCATGCAATTTTATATGACGGAGAGGCATGAGCTAACATACTTTCTCTACTTGGATCATATGCACTTATGATTGGAACTCTAGCAAGCATCTGCAACTACTAAATATCGTTAAAGGTCGTAAATCCCAACCATAGCATTAAGTATCAAGTCCTCTTTACTCCCATATGCAACAACCCACTTACTCGGGTATGTGCTTCTGTCACTCACGCCACCCACCATAAGCGAATCATGAACATATTGCAACATCCTACAGCGGGGATCCCTCCGTTTGCGTGACACGAAGGGCACCATAGGACAGCACCATAAATAAAACATACACTCATACCAACCAAGATCACGATTATCCCACAAGACAAAACAGATCTACTCAAACATCATAGGATAGTCACATATCATTGGGAAATAATATATAGTGTTGAGCACCATGTTTAAGTAGAGATTACAGCGGGGAGAAGAGGTGTTACACCACTGCATAGAGGGGGGAAAGTTGGTGTTGACGGTAGCAAGATTGTTGATGTAGATCGCCGTCACGATCCTAGCCCCGGCAGCGTTCCGGCGCCACCAGGAGAGAGGGGGACAGAGCCACCCTCCTTCTTCTTCCTTGGCACACCCTAGATGGGAGGATAGTTCCCTCTCTGGTCCATGGCCTTCATGGCGGCGGAGGGTCGGGAGCCCCTCCGAGATTGAATCTCCCTCTCTGTTCTCTTCTGTTTTGCGTTCCTGTTTTCTGGCCCTCCACCGTTTCTTAAATTTCCGGAGATCTGTAACTCCGATTGCCCTGAAATTTTTACATGATATTTTTCCATAAATTATCTTTCTTGCACAGGAAAAAGGGCCCCAACCTACTTATGGGGAGGGCACAAGACACTTGGGCGCGCCAGGGGGTGCCCGGCGCGCCCTGGTGGGTTGTGGAGGCCTCGAGCCTCCTTTTGTGTTGATTCCACCTCCTAAAAATCATAAATATTCCAAAATAATTCTTTGTAATTTTTTTCTCGTTTGGACTTCATTTGATATGGATATTCTGCGAAACAAAAAACCTGCAACAAACAGGAACTGGCGCTGGGCACTGGATCAATATGTTAGTCCAATAAATCATATAAAATGTTGCCAAATATATGTGAAAATTGTATAATGTTGGCATGAAACAATCAAAAATTATAGATACGACGGAGAGGTATCATGAAGCTGCTAGAATTGCCAAACTAGATGAAAAAGATAAACATAGACCTGTTGTTGGCATGCCTGTTGTCTCACTTAAAATAGGAGATCATTGTTATCATGGTTTATGTGATTTAGGTGCTAGCGTGAGTGCTATTCCTTTTACTTTATACCAAGAAATTATGAATGACATAGCACCTGCTGAAATAGAAGACATGGATGTTACTATTAAACTTGCTAATAGAGACACCATCACACCACTTGGGGTTATTAGAGATGTTGAAGTCTTGTGTGGGAAAATAAAATATCTTACTGATTTTCTTGTTCTTGGTTCTCCACAAGATGACTTTTGCCCCATTATCTTTGGTAGACATTTCTTGAACACCATTAATGCTAAAATAGATTGTGAGAAACAAATCGTCAGTGTTAGTTTTGGTGGTGAGTCTCATGAGTTTATTTTTTCTAAGTTTAGTAGAAAACATCATAATAAAGAATTGCCTAGTAAAGATGAAATAATTGGTCTTGCTTCCATTGCCGTGCCTCCTACTGATCCACTAGAACAATATTTGCTAGACCATGAAAATGATGTACATATGCATGAAAGGAATGAAATAGATAGGATCTTCTTTGAACAACGACCTCTGCTTAAACACAATTTGCCTATTGAAACTCTAGGAGGTCCACCTCCACCTAAAGGTGATCCCGTGTTTGAAATAAAACAATTGAAAGACACTTTGAAATATGGTTATCTTGATGAGAAAAAGATATATCCTGTTATTATTAGTGCTAACCTTTCAGAACGTGAAGAAGAAAGATTATTGAAAATTCTGAAGAAGCACAAAGCTGCTATTGGATATACTCTTGATGATCTTAAGGGCATTAGTCCCACTCTCTGTCAACACAAGATTAATATGGAACCTGATGCTAAAACTGTTTTTGATCATCAATGATGTTTAAATCCTAAGATGAAAGAAGTGGTAAGAACTAAAATATTAAAGCTTCTGGAGGCACGTATAATCTATCCCATAGCTGCTAGTATATGGGAAAGTCCCATTCATTGTGTCCCTAATAAGGAAGGCATTACTGTTGTTCCTAATGATAAGAATGAACTCATTCCACAAAGAATTGTTACAGGCTATAGAATGGTAATTGATTTTAGAAAATTAAATAAAGCAACTAGAAAAGATCATTACCCTTTGCCTTTTATTGATCAAATGTTAGAAAGACTATCTAAGCACACACACTTTTGTTTTCTCGATGGATACTCTGGTTTTTCTCAAATACCTGTTTCACAACCTAATCAAGAGAAAACCACCTTTACTTGTTCTTTTGGAACTTATGCTTATAGACGTATGCCTTTTGGTTTATGTAATGGACCTGCCACCTTTCAAAGATGTATGATTGTTATATTCTCTGATTTTGGTGAAAAGATTGTCAAGCTTTTCATGGATGATTTTTCTGTATATGGATCTTCTTTCGATGATTGCTTAAGAAACCTTGATCGAGTTTTGCAGAGATGTGAGCAAACCAATCTCATCTTGAATTGGGAGAAGTGCCACTTTATGGTTAATGAAGGTATTGTCTTGGGGCATAAAATTTCTGAATGAGGTATTGAAGTGGATAAAGCTAAAGTTGATGCAATTGAGAAAATGCCATGTCTCAGAGATATTAAAGATATTCGTAGTTTTCTCGGTCATGCTAGTTTCTATAGGAGATTTATTAAAGACTTCTCTAAAATTTCTAGGCCTCTTACAAATCTTTTATGTCAGGACACTGATCCTAAGTCACACTGATCTAGCATGTAACACATCATATCACTTTGTGGCCTCACACACGGTATTCCCACGGGTGCCACCTTACCTGGCCCGCGACTATTTGTGCCTTTTGGCTCACGTATATGATAGTGTTGCTAGCATCCATATGACAAAGAACCCGGTCCGACATGACTAGCCGTAAACCCAAAGTGGCACTAACTTACAGGGAGAGGCATACATGACCCAGCAACGAACGTGTCGGTCATCAGTGAGTGAATCCGGGCTGTAGCAGCTGGGCTAACAGGACTCCAGAGAATCCGGGCTGTAGCAGGCTAACAGGACTCCGGTAGACACCGCATGACATTTCCCCGAAGGGACAGACACATGAACGAAGAAGGACACATGTTGGCCAGCCCAAGTGTTCCGGAGCAATAGCAAGCTACCATGGCTCGGTGGAAGCACTAGGAGACATTTCCCGGTAAGAGAGGCTACCAAGGATAAACAACTAGGTTGTCCGATCCCACACATACCAAGCATTTCAATAACATACACACAATATGCTCGATATGTGCAAACACAACATGGCATCACAACATAACTCTATGATTCAAGTGTTTATTCATTAGGCTCCGAAGAGCCAAGTATTACAAACATGGGTCTCATGACCCAACATATAGAGCATACAAGCAACAAGCAGAAGCATAAATATGTCTGAGTACGGACAACTACAAATGAAAAAGGTTGAGAAGCCTGACTATCTACAAGACCCTCCCAAGGGTACAAGATCGTAGCTGAGGTAACAAGCTAAATGTCGAAGTCCACGCGATACTACTAGTGAGACTGAACTCTCTCTGCAAAAACATAAAGTAAGGAAATGTGAGTACAAATGTACCCAGCAAGACTTACATCAGAACTATCTACATATGCATCAGTATCAACAAAGGGGTGGTGGAGTTTAACAGCAGCAAGCCAGCTTTGACGCAGTGGCTATCTAGAACTACGACTGCAAATAACTCTTTTGAGGTGGCGCACACGAGTCCACACATTCACCATATCAATACACCACTATGGATCCGGTCCCGTCTCCCTACGAGAACGCCATCCATAGCACTCACGCTTATCTTGCGCATTTTAGAGTATCCACTTTCACTTGTCTATGAACTGTACAAGAAACTCAGTAGTCCTTTACCGCGGGCACAACTATTCGAATAGATCATGTTAACCCTGCAGGGGTGTACTTCTTCACACACGCTCTCACCACTTATCGCCGTTTACAAGACATGTACTCGACAACCTTCAAGCGGAAGCCCAATGAGGGTGTCGGCCATGACCTGACTAACCACACAAGTCTCTAGTCCAGGTTTATCGCCTATTTGGGTTCCATCCCCAAGGAGATCCGTCCAGGGTGTCGCTCACGGCCCCAAACGATGTGTGCAGGGTTCCCAAGCCCACCTCGACAGATGGATCTACGCTTGGTACACCGTGCCACGGTGCCTATTCTGTCCCAAGTCCACCTGTACCGGGTGCCACTTGGTAGACTACTAACACAACCTGCAAACACCAGATCTAGTTGCAACTCCTGGACAGAGATTGGGTTGATTAATAAGTCGAGAGAGCTTGGAGTGCCCGGAGCCCAATGTGTGGTAGTAGCTATTCATGGATCACAGACACAGAACTCAGTTCCTGAGGATGGTTTCAATGAGACAACCCATCATATACTCCTACATGGCCTCTCACCGCTACCTTTACCAAACCGTGTTCACACACTTAGCTTTCAATAGTAGGACATGTTCACCACATTCTAATTCATTCCTGATGAATCAGACCTGACTCAACTCTAAGCAGTAGCAGACATGACAACAAGCATGAATGAGTAGGCACATCAAGGCTCAAACAACTCCTACTCATGTTAGTGGGTTTCATCTATTTACTGTGGCAATGACAGGTCATGCAGAGGAAAGGGGTTCAACTATCGCAACATGTAATAGTTGAATCGTTGTTGTCCTAATGTAGTAAAAGAGAGCAGGAACGAGAGGGTGGGATTGTATCAGAATGAACAAGGGGGTTTTGCTTGCCTGGCACTTCTGAAGATAGTATAGTTCTTCACCGGTGTCATCGATCTCATCGTCGGAACATCGTCTATTGAGAGGGGACAATTACCGACAAACAAGGAAGAACACAATCAATGTAATGCACAATATGATGCATGATCATGACATGGCGATATGCTGTGGTTGAGCTAATGCAACTAAGACCAGATGGGTTTGAGTCATTTTAAACCAAAGGTTCAACCCCAAACTCAAACTATGAATTCAAATAGTGCATTATCATGTTTTGAACTAAACAGTGAGTTTAAGTTGTTTAAACATGCATGAAACTAGTACAGATGGAGAGATTGGATTTTTCTGATAATTTTTCATATATAACTTATTTCATTCTGAGCTACGGTTGAATTTCTATGATTTTTAGAAGTTTAGGACATTTTTTGAAATTTCCAATTTATTTAGAAATATGAAAATTCCAGTAAATGTATTTACGACATCAGCACTGCGTCACTGTGATGTCAGCAGGTCAACATGGTCAGCCTCGGTCAAACCTGATGCGTGGGACCCATACGTGAGTGACACAATGTTAACTAGGGGTTAAGTTTAAACTAAACGAAAGGTTAACAGGGGCTGGGCCCCACGTGTCATTGACCTAGAGGTCAGTTAGGTTAGTGCTAATTAGTGGTTAGGCCTAATTAAGCTAGAGCCACATCAGCATCGCCGGTGGTTAATCGCCGGCGACAGCAGGGGAGGCGGAGGGCGTCGGGAAACGTCCTCCGACGACCAAACCAGCGGCGGAGACCACGGACGAGGTCCTGGGACTCGTCCGCGTCCATTGGCACCCGCAGAATGACCAGAGGTGGTCCGGGTCAACGGCAGGGAGCACATCCGTGGTGGGGCCCGCACGAGGTTGGCCGGGACAACGTTCTGGTATGTGGGAGGAAGAGTTGGTGGGTGTTCTCGGCTCCTAGGAGCGTGATGAGCACGACGGCGCCCTTGGACGCGAGCTTGAGCGGCCGTAGCGATGGCAGTGATATGGCCGACGGCGAGCACAACTCGGCTCCGGTGCATCTACGGCTAGAGCGCGAAATCGACGCGGTGAGGAGAGGGGAATCGACCAGAGTCTCACGGGGATCACGTCGAGATGGTTAGCGAGCTTGGGGAAGCGATGACGGTGGCGAATCTACGGTGAAGATCCATGGGGGCCGAGGAGGAAGACGAGGATGCTAGCGATGAAGTAGAGCCCTCCGGCTCCTTTCCTTCGGCTTGGGGGCGTGGTGCTCGATGGAGGAGCTTCTGTAAATGGTCACGGGGTGAGGGGTGTCCGGTGGACGCAGTGGCAGCGAGCGGCAGCGACGAGCTCGCTCGGTGGTGCCGCAGGGAGAGAGCAAAGGAGGGGAGGGGTCCAGGGAGAGAGGGGATAAGTGTAGGGGGTTGTTGGGCGTCTCCAGGCGAGAAGGTGGACACGCGGGGATGTCACATCCCTAGTTCTGGTATGACCTAGACTAGCTAGTCATGTGTGCATCATGTTTAAATTTCAATGAATTTGAAATGGGGACATGTGAAAGCCTGAGAAATCATTTCTAAAAATGACCAAGATAAAAATTTCTTCAAATAGATCCAAGAAAATGTTCATGTTTCTCTCTGAAAATATTGGCCAGAGCTAAAATTCAAACCAATATTTTTATGAGCTCATAAATATTTATTTTGGGCATTTGGAATTAATACAATAACTATTTGCATTGGATTTATATTTGATATATTTCAAATATGATCCAATAATTCTGGAAATGGTTGTGGGGCTTTATATTAATGTCACTAGTCCATACAACAATTTACAGAAGCTCAGAAAATGATTTGGGTTGAAAATCAAATCAAAACAGAGTTAAAGAAAATAGAAAACTTAAAGAATTAGAAAGGCAGAGAGAGAAAAGCCACCCGGGCCACTTACCTGGCACCTACCGCAGCCCACTGTGCGGCCCAGCCCACCACCGCCTCCTCCCATGTCATCTTCCTCCTCTCCCAGGAGGACGAGCGCGTGCCCAGCGCGCGCCGGCACGTGCCGGCCACCTCCTGCTTCCCTGCTCGCCGCTGGAGGCACCCGAGGGCGCCACACACTCCCCGTGACCTGCTCTTACTCCTCCCCCTCTATCTGGTCCTTCTCCTCCCCTGTTTCTATCATTCTCGCGCGCACCACCGAGCGGAGCTCGTCGCCACCGTCACCGTTCACCATGGCCACCACCTCCCCTTCGCCTCACTGACCTGTCCACGAGCCCCGCCACCGTAGCCTATGCCTCTCCGTCGAGCCACGTGACGCGGGAAGCCCTGGAGAGCCGCCATCGTCATCGTCTTCACATCCGGCCGCCGGAGATCACCTTCGCTGCCCCGTCAACCTCAGCGCGTCCCCGAGCCCGCTAAGCATATCGTCGCACCCGCCGTGAGCTCCTGCTCCTGCTCCCCCTCTCCGTTTTCCCCTCGTGTGCCGTAGCCGTCGCCTCGCCTGCAACCGAACCGCCGCCACCCGTGCTCGTCACCGGTGATGCTCCGGTGACCATTTGGTCCCGAGCATGCACCCATCGTACCCACCGCACCACGTAGACACCGTAGGTGCTAAACGCACATCGCCACGGCCACTGCAACCGCGTCCCCGCTCGCTGCCGACTCCGGCCGCCGCAAACCTCGTCGCTGGCACTGCTCCTGGCCACCCCAGCTCCCGCCACCGCCACCGTTGGATGCGCCACTCCGCCCTCTTCCCGTAGTTGCTCTCTATGCATGAAACAGCGCTCTGTAGGCGAATACCGGAGCGCACCGCCGCATCTGGACTCGCCGGCGGCTAAACGCCGGCGACCGCTGACCCGTTGACCAGCGTGGGTTGACCCCACTGCTCGGTTTGACCTTCCCTCTCTCTCACTGACTTGTGGGCCCCGCCCGACTAATTACTCTAGTTAGCACCAATTAACTAGTTAGGTTAGTTACTACAGTCACTGACTAGTGGGCCCTGCCCAATTAGTTAGGGCTAACTAACTTAGTTGACTAGGTCACTGACCAGTGGGTCCCACTGGTCAGGTTTGACCTGGTCGATGCCTGTTGACTGCTGATGTCACCCTAACATAGTGCTGACGTAATAATGTAATTTCTGGATTAAAAACAATTCTGGAAATTCCTGAAATTGCTTTAAACTTCAAAAATTCATAGTAATTCAACCATAACTCAGATGAAGATAATCCATATATGAAAAATGATCAGAAAATTCCAAAGAATATGAATATGGCATTTTCATGCATGACAGACCAACTTATACCTACTGTATAAGTGAAAACATGATAATTGCATTTTAAGTGCTTAATGTGGAGCTTGCATATGAACCTTTGGTTCATATGGACTTCCTCTAAATTGTTACTAGATGCATTAGCACAAATCATAACATCATTGCCATGTCACATTCATTCATCATATTGTGCATTGCATTGATTGTGTTCTTCCTTGTTTGCCGATAATTGTTCCCTCTCGATAGACGTGTTCCGGTGATGAGATCGATGACACCGATGAATAACTATACTATCTTCAGAAGTGCCAGGCAAGCAAAACCCCCTTGTTCATTCCGATACAACCCCACTCTCTCTCGCTCCTACTCTCTTTTACTGCATTAGGACAATAATGATTCAACTATTACATGCTGCGGTAGTTGAACCCCTTTCCTCTGCAGGACCTGTCATTGCCACAGTATATAGATGAAACCCACTATCATGAGTAGGAGTTGTTTGAGCCCTGATGTGCCTACTCATTCATGCTTGTTTGTCATGCCTGCTATTGCTTAGAGTTGTGTCAGGTCTGATTCATCGGGGATGAATTGGAAAGTTGTGAACATGTCCTACTGTGTGTGAGCGAAGTGTGTTGAGCACGATTTGGTAAAGGTATAGATGAGAGGCCATGTAGGAGTATATGGTGGGTTGTTTCATTGGAACCGTCCTTAAGCACCGAGATCTGTATGTGTGATTTAAGAACCAGCTACTACCATGCATTGGGCCCGAAACCAATGGACCCTCTCGGCTTCTTAACCACCCTAGTCCTCTGTCCAGGAGTTGCAATTAGTTTCTAGTGTTTATAGGATATGTGTTGGCGGCCGTGCGTAGCGCTGGCCCTAGGGGTGGGCTATGATGCGGTAGATACACCATGGCACGGTGTACCGAGTCGCCAGTTTGGTGTCTTGGGAACCCTGTACACATTGTTCGGGGCCGTATGTGGAAACCTTGGTTGGACTCCCTGCGGATGGAACCTGGATAGGCGATAAACCTGGACTAGAGACTTGATTGTTTAGGTAGGCCGTGGCCGACACCCTCGTTGGGCTTCCGCTTGAAGGTTGCCAAGTACATGTCGTGTAAACGTCGGTAAGTGGTGAGAGCGCGTGTGAAGAATTACACCCCTGCAGGGTTAACATCATCTATTCGAATAGTCGCGTCCGCGGTAAAGAACTACTTGGTTGCGTGTACAGTTCATAGACAAGTGAAAGTGGATACTCTAAAATGCGCAAGATAAGCGTGAGTGCTATGGATGGCCTTCTCGTAGGGTGACGGGGGCGGATCCATAGTGGTGTATTGATATGGTGAATATGTGGACTCCATGTGCACCACCTCAAAGAGTTACTTGCAGTCGTTGTTCAGGATAGCCATCGAGTCAAAGCTGGCTTGCTGCAGTTAAACTCCCCCACCCCCTTTGTTGATACCAATGCATATGGAGTTAGTTCTAATGTAAGACTTGCTGGGTACAATTTGTACTCACGTTTGCTTAATTTATGTTTTGCAGAGAGGACTTCAGTCTTGCTAGTAGTTCCGCTGTGGGACTTTCGACGTTTTAGCTTGATACCTCAGCTACGATCTTGTGCCCTCGGCAGGATCTTGGAGATAGTCAGGCTTCTTAGCCTTCTTCATTTGTTGATGTCTGTACTCAGACAAGTTAAGCTTTACGCATGTGCTTGTTGCTTGTATGCTCTGTATGTTGGGTCATGACACCCATGTTTGTTAATACTTGGCTCTCGGAGCCTAATGAATAAATACTCTGAGTCGTAGAGTCTTGTTGTGATGCCATGTTGTATTTGCACATATCAAGCATATTGTGTGTATGATTGAAATGCTTGGTATGTGTGGGATCCGACAACCTAGTTGTTTATCCTTGGTAGCCTCTCTTATGGGGAAATGTAGTCTGGTGCTTCCACTGAGCCTTGGTAGTCTGCTAGAACCCGGTTTACCGGAGTCCTGCTAGCCCAATACTACTGCTCCGGAACACTTAGATTGGCCGGCATGTGATTCACTTCATTCCTGTGTCTGTCCCTTCGGGAAAATGTCACGCGGTGACTTCCAGAGTCCTGCTAGCCTGCTACAGCCCGGGTTCCCGGAGTCCTGTTAGCCCAGTTGCTCAGCCCGGATTCACACGCTGATGACCGACATGTTCGATGTTGTTTCATGTATGCCTGTCCCCGTAAGTTAGTGCCACTTTGGGTTCATGACTAGTCATGCCGGCCCGGGTTCTCTGCCATATGGATGCTAGCGACACTATCATATACGTGAGCCAAAAGGCGCAAACAATCCTGGGCCAGGTAAGGTGGCACCCATGGGAATATCGTGTGTCGGTGTCAAAACCGGCGGATCTCGGGTAGGGGGTCCTGAACTGTGCGTCTAAGGCGGATGGTAATAGGAGGCAGGGGACACGATGTTTTACCCAGGTTCGGGCCCTCTTGATGGAGGTAAAACCCTACGTCCTGATTGATTAATCTTGATAATATGAGTAGTACAAGAGTTGATCTACCATGAGATCGGAGAGGCTAAACCCTAGAAGCTAGCCTATGGTATGATTGTATGTTGTCCTACGGACTAAAACCCTCCGGTTTATATAGACACCGGAGGGGGCTAGGGTTACACAAGGTTGGTTACAAAGGAGGAGATATCCATATCCGTATTGCCTAGCTTGCCTTCCACGCCAAGTAGAGTCCCATCCGGACATGGGACGAAGTCTTCAATCTCGTATCTTCATAGTACAACAGTCCGGCTGTCCGGAGACCCCCTAATCCAGGACTCCCTCAGTAGCCCCTGAACCAGGCTTCAATGACGATGAGTCTGGCGTGCAGTGTTGTCTTCGGCATTGCAAGGCGGGTTCCTCCTCCGAATACACCACAGAAGAGTTTGAATACAAGGATAGTGTCCGACCCTGCAAAATAAGTTCCACATACCACCATAGAGAGAATAATATTTCCACAAATCTAATCTGCTGACATGTTTTGGCAGCATGACATCACGCCATGGCCCGGTAATTATTTGAACCGTTTTTCTTCAACCAGCCCCGCACATAACGCGAGGCGGTTTCTTGACACGTCTTGTCAAAGTAGAGATCGTGTTCCCCTTATCACGGGATTCTCATCAATACAAATGTGGGTAACCCAACCGTGCCTGTTGGTATGACTCCTAGATCTTAGGTAAGTCTCGAACGACCACAAGGAGGATACCTGATACATCCCCTTTATAAAGGGACAAGGCTTTTTCTTTTTCCCTCCCGTGCTTAATCGAATCCTTCCCCTGCTTCGAGTTCTAACCCCCAAAGCCCAGGTCAGGTGCTTCGGACCTTCAATCATGTCCGGATCCAGCCTTCTAGGCCAGTGGATGCCTTCCCCCGTCACGGAGGAGGACATTAAGAAGTTGAGGGAAGCTAGATACCTGACCGCCAAAATTTCGCATAGGCTGCCCGCCCGAGGGCAGGTCGTCCCTACTCCTGAACCCAACGAGAGCGTCGTGTTCATCTCCCACTTCCTCCGAGGACTAGGCCTCGCTCTGGATCCCTTCGTTAGGGGTCTTATGTTCTATTACAGGCTGGATTTTCACGATCTGGCCCCGGATTCCCTTCTTCACATCTCGTAATTTATTGTCATTTGTGAGGCCTTCCTCCGCATTACCCCTCACTTCGGCCTGTGGCTCAAGACCTTCGATGTGAAGCCGAAGATGGTCGAGGGGCAGTACGCAGCGTGCGGAGGTGCTCTAATAAGCAAAATTGCTGACGCTTCATGGCCAAAGGGTTCCTTTCCAGAGGTGTCCGGATTGTGGCAACGGGAGTGGTTTTACGTCAGAGCTCCCCGAAGTGCCAAGTGGGTAGCTTCCCCCACCTTTCGCTCGGGCCCTCCACCACAACTGATGTCATGGATCAGCAGGGGGCTGAGCTGGGGTCCAGCCAAGGACGTGCCAATACTGCAGAGCCGTATCCGAGATCTCTTCGAGGGAGATTTCAGTCTGGTTATGGTAATGCAAGTTATGCTGGTTCGTCGAGTCCAGCCTTGCAAACGCCGGCCCCTCCGCCTGTGGGAATTCAATCCAGACCGCGTGCTATTCAGAATTTCCTCGGCATGACGCATGAGGAGATGTACAAATCGTTCTTCAGACCCCAAATAGAGTGTCCGGATACTAGCGAGGACGTGGGCCTGAGCTGCAACCGCCCCGCTGCCCAAGTAAGTAATCCCATGGACGAACACACCGTCCTTTTATTTATCATGACATCATTCTGAAAAATCGCTATTTGACGAGGACTGGATAACAAAGGCGAAGATGATTCGGTGTTCGGCCCCCCTTCCTGAAGGCTTGGACAATCTGGTGTTGGAAAAGATGCTCGAGCCCGCACCTTGTCTAGTGCCCTCAAAGAAAGATGAAGGGGGAAATAAGGAGGGCGAAAGCGGGCCTCCATCGCTACCTATTCCAATCGAGGGAATGAGCGCCTCCGCGAGGGAGGATAACCAAGGGGGAGAATCTGACGTTCTCTCTCCCCGGGGAAGGAAGAGGACTAGCTCTGAAGAGCCGGAAACTAAAGTTTCCAAACGGGAGAAGAAATCTCCGCCAGAGGGTCCTTCCTTGGAGAGCATTCTTGCCACACAATGTCCGCGCGGGGATTAGCCCTCTACCGAGCTGTAAGTAATCAAAAAGTACTTAATAGTGAAGATATCCTACCTTACTTTTGAAGACAATAACCGATGCTTGTAAATTGTAGCCCGGATCGCAACCCTTCTCGATAGAGTTCATCTTCGGGGGATCTTTTTCCGAAGATGATGGAGAGCGAAACGCCTCCCCCGGACTCCCCAGCTCAAGAAGCGGGCGACCTTGAAGTGTCATCGCGAAGGGTATCTCCGGATCCAATATCGCCAGAGGATAACCCTTTGGCTGTCCGGCATCCCCAGTATCCGGCTCCTGAGGAGAGCGACAGCAAGGGTCCGTACTGTGTGCGGTCGGACGTGCTGAAGGATCTTCTGGGGAGAGCTGTTGTCTCGGAAGCGCATCGTACACTAATGGGTACGGTAATTGAAAGGATTTCATCCGCCGAAAGCACTTTGCACAAAGCTTTTATGAGTCTGCTGAAAGGCTTTGAGGTACGTAAAATAACGTATACCGTTAATAGTACCGCATACGTTAGGTATGCCCATGCAGATAGTAGCCCCTGAGACTCTGGTTGTCGTCGAGAACGGCGGCAAACAGAGGATCATAGTCCCAGTTAATAACCAGACCGCCTGTATGCGCAGGTGGTTGAAGCTCCGGTGGCTAGCCGGACTCATGGGTTTGCCGAACTAAAGCGGCAGCTAGATGCGGCAGATGCCGACATCATGCTTGTCAACAAGCGTCTTAACGAGGCACAGGGTAAGTGATTTTTCTGGTGATCGTCACATAATAGAGCAGCATGATGCCAATATCGTTAATATGTTGTGACTGCAGATGGAGCTGCCACCGTGGAGACCCTTCGGGCGGAGCTTGCCCGAGCCAAGGAGCAAGCAAGGAGTAGCAATGCGGCCGCTTTAAAGGCGGCCGAAGAGTTAAAGGCCGAACAGGCCGCACATTGCGGGAGCAAAGAAAAAATTGCCAAGATGGCCATGGAGTTAAAAGATGCTACTGATCGTTACCGGCTTCTTGAAGAAGAAAACCGGGTGAAGACGACGGACTTGGAGAAGGCCCGGGTGGCTGCCAAGGAAGCCCGCTCAAAAATTAGAGCGACAAAGGAGGAGTTGAATCAAGCTACGGATATCGTTTCTGGGAAGCCCTTCTTGTTGCGGACAAAGTTCGGAGATCCGAAATATGCTCCTCTGGACCGGCTATGGAGTTCTGCAGATGAGTACATGGATTTGGCTGCAAGTGCTACGGATGCTACGGAGTACTTCAAGGATCAGAAAGGTCCTGAAGTGGAGAAGCTGTTTTGGTCACAGTTTCAAGCTCCAGTCCGTCCACTGTTGCTGAATGAGCGATTGACCGGTTGGGCCGAGCTCCATAGATTATACGGACTGGCCACGAGGTCCGTTGTGGATCATTTGTGGCCAGGAGGGCCAAGGCCGAATAGCTACTTTAGCTTAGTGCAACAATTCCTGGGCGCTGTGCCACACATCAATGCTGTAAAGAGGTCGGCGTGCATAGAAGGCTCGCGGATGGCCCTTGCCCGTGTCAAAACATACTGGGCGGAGATGGATGCCACCACTATTGCGGCACAGGGTTCGGCCATAGGCCGAGTGGCTGCCGAGCACTACTTTGAAGAAGTTCTTGAAGGTGCTCATTCGATAGAGGCTCAGTGCTCGAAGAATATTATGTTTGAGTGACATGTATTCCCATTGTAAAAACAATGTTTTATTGAATTTATCAAGGCTGTATTTATAATTTTTCCCAAAAGTACTATGATGCCTCCTATGCGGCTGTTTATGTATATATATAACCTGAAAGATGGCAGTTGTCGGCTTCAGCCCCCACGCATATAATGCGGGGGTGTTCGCAGAAGACGCATGTTCACACTTGATCCAATGTCTTGGTCCATTAAGGAGGTGATAGCGCGGCGAACTAGGCAACTGGACTATAATGCTTTAACACTTTCACTTAGCCAGGGGAGTTTGACAGTGGGGCTACTATATAGCCCCTGGTGGCTCCGCACTCATCCGAATTCGGGGTGCGTACATGCCTGGCCGGGAAACGGCCCTTCGTTAAGGCGGAGGAATCCCGAAGATTCTGCTAGGTCATCGAGTGGTTGACCAGTCTCACGCTATATCATGACAGTCAGTTTTCGGCTTTCTCTACTGAGGTGCTCGTCCGGATGAACCAGGGCACAATCGCAGTAGTTCTCCTGGTGCCGCCTTAGCCGATAGAGCGGAACGTAAAGCAGCAAAACACAGGAGCGGGTCAAACCCAACATTTGACCAAAGACATGATTCGGGGCTGATGCATATAAGGCCAAACTCGCAACACCGAACACTCCTTAAGGTATTCGGTCTTTATGATGTAAACCGGGCCTAAACAGTGCCCTTTGTAATAAGCCCCCGGTGTCCAGGTACATGCAATATTCTGACATGGCCACATGCCAATACGTCATCATCCTTCTCAATTGTACTGAGAATCCGAGGGATGTGTATCAACGAGAGACTGTAAAAAAGGTTTACGCAGGGTCTTAATCTAAAAAGAATCCTTGGAACGGGTCCCTGCTGCACGTCTGCGCCTGTGTCTCCGTTGTGCCATGTCTTGGACGGGTGTAGCACGATGGTCATCTGTAAAAGAGAGGAACTTAGTTGAAAAGTTGTCGTGCAAAAAGGTAGGTTATACTAAATAAACTATATACAGTTCAAGATGAGTAAAGTTGAGCCTAGTTGCCCCTTGTTTGTGCGCGTTGATCCCCTTGTATTGTAATAGGGGTATAGCCATGAAACCTGTATCAAGTACATATAGCTGCGCCGGACTCATCTAACCGCGTCCGTGGTCTTAACGACCTGGCAGATGCATTAGTTGGTGAGGCCGTTTAGTGTGCGGCTGCCAAGGCAGCCGCACGGTCTTCCGCGCGCAAGGAGTGCTCAATATTTCCATTTACTGTAATGATGCCACGTGGACCGGGCATCTTAAGCATGAGAGAAGTGTAATGCGGTATTGCGTTAAAGCAAGCGAAAGCTTCGCGTCCGAGTAGTGCTTGATAGCCACTTTGGAACAGAGCGATATGTAACGTTAAATTTTCACTGCGGAAGTTATCGGGAAAGCCGAATATAACCTCTAGTAGCAGGGAGCCCGTGCAATGGGCTTCTGGGCCTGGCGTTACTCCTTTAAAGATAGTATTGCTATGGCTAATTTTTGTTGGGTCTATCCCCATGTTGCGGATTGTGTCCTGATATATCAGGTTTAAACTGCTGCTGCCATCCATCAGGACTCATGTGAAGTGGTATCCGTCAATTATTGGGTCTAATACCAAGGCAGCCCATCCTACATGCCGGATATTTGCCGAGTAATCTCGATGGTCGAAGGGATCGGTTGGGACGACCAGTGGCGGAACTTTGCGGTGATAGGCCCTGGGGCATGTGTCTGTAGGAGTGCCGCTTTGTTTCTCCCCTTTGTCATGTGTAACACGTTTACTGTTTTGACCTCTGGTGGGAATTTCTTCTGTTCCCCAGTGCTTTGCTTGCGAGGTTCGTCCTCGTCTTCGCTTTGTGTATCCTGCCCCTTATGTTCGGCGTTGAGCTTGCCGGACTGCTTGAAGACCCAACATTCTCTATGGGTATGATTTGCAGGTTTATCGGGGGTGCTATGGATCTGACATATTTGGTCCAGAATCTTGTTTAGGCTGGACAGTTCGTCTCTGTTGCCTTTGGAGGGCAGCTTTTGCTAACCTGGCCGAGAGCTCCTGAATCTGGCGTTTACCGCCGTGCTCTCCGGGTTGTCTTCTTTATTCCGACGCTTGTTTTTGCTGCATCGTGATTTCCCGTTTCCGTCCCTGACTTCGGATGTACTTGGGTCGCTGGTGCTGCATCGGGCTAACCAGCTATCCTCGCCCGCGCAAAAGCAGGTCATGAGGCTTGTTAATGCTGCCATTGTTCTCGGCTTTTCTTGGCCGAGGTGTCTGGCAAGCCATTCGTCTCGAACGCTGTGCTTGAAAGCTACTAAGGCTTCGGCATGTGGACAGTCGACTATTTGGTTCTTTTTAGTGAGGAACATGTTCCAAAGCTTTTGGGCTGACTCTCCGGGCTGTTGAGTTATATGACTTAAATCGTCTGCATCTGGTGGTCGGACATAGGTCCCTTGAAAATTTGCCCGAAAAGCGTCTTCGAGCTCTTCCCAGCTTCCAATGGAGTTTTCGGGGAGGCTTTTAAGCTAGTGCCGAGCTGGCCCTTTGAGCTTGAGGGGTAAGTACTTGATGGCGTGGAGATCGTATCCTCGAGTCATGTGGATATGGATGATGTAGTCCTCAATCCAGACCCCAGGGTCTGTCATTCCGTCGTACGCCTCTATGTTTACAGGTTTGAATCCCTCTAGAAATTCATGGTCCAGCACCTCATCGGTGAAACATAGGGGGTGTGCGGCACCCCTGTATTTGGGTGTACCGTGGTGTTCGGATGTTTTTTGTGTTGCATTGCATGCTGGAGCGCGCTTGCGTGTCCCGCATATGGATCTGGTTGCGCCGTCCTTTTGATGCGAGCCCTCACGTGGATCATGTACTGGCTTATGTGCGGTGTCGTTTGCCGCTCTATGTTGGCCACAAGGTCGTCTAGCCGACCGGATGGCTGTTTTTTTAATTGCGTGGGATCTAAGGCCTCCTCATCGAATTCAGGTAGCAATTTTCGCTTCGGGTAGCTCTTGGTGTGGCGATTACCGCCGTACTTTGCTGCAGTGTTGAGTACTTCACTCCATCTGATTCTGAGTGTGTCTTGTGCAGCCCTGAGCCTTTGCTTCTGCTTTTTCAGACTCCTCGCAGTGGCAACAAGCCTTTGATGGGCATTCTGTTGCTTCGGGTGCCTGTCCGGTGTGATGTTGTCCGGACTGTTATCTTCGATGGGGTCGGGTTGTTCGGTTTGATTCTCTGTGTTGTCGTGGTCGGGCGATGGTTCACCCTGCTCTATCGCTGGGTCTATATGATCACTGTTTCTGCCGAGGCGGGATTTGGAGCGGCGCTTACGCCGCCGCTTTGACTGCTTCTCGAGGGAACAGCCCTTCGCTGCGTCCTTCCGTTCCTCGTCGTCGTTTTCTTTGGGTGTGTCCACCATGTATACATCGTATGATGAAGTGGTTCCTGTTCATCTCCTGCATCGTCGTCCATACCGTCAATGTCTTCAGAGTCAAAAATTGAGCATGTCGGTCAGATCGTCGACAGTGGCTACTAAGTGGGTGGTGGGTGGGCGATGAATTTCTTCGCCATCCGTATCCCCATCCTACCGAACATAGTTCGGCCAGGACTCTCTTGACAGGGAGAGAGACCTTAATGACTTTAGTATGTCGCCGAAGGGCGAGTGCTGAAAG
Organism: Triticum urartu; assembly: GCF_003073215.2. Taxonomy (NCBI): domain Eukaryota; kingdom Viridiplantae; phylum Streptophyta; class Magnoliopsida; order Poales; family Poaceae; genus Triticum; species Triticum urartu. Next base: position 254,662,161 of record NC_053028.1, on the reverse strand, counting down.
ATATCCGCAGAGGTGAACTCCATGATCGGCGCCCAGTCGGATTCGATAGGCACGGGCGCAGGCGGTTCGGAGTCCGTGACCGGGGAAGAATCTGGTAGTTCGGCGTTACGGCTCTTGTGAAGGGTAAGGTCGATACTCGGCTCGATCGCCGATGAGAGTGCGGCTTCCGTGGCGGGGTCTATCCACCCGTCACTGGATGGCGCGATTGGCTCCAAATTGAGGGTTGGAGCGGTTGCCGGTGCGGTCTCCTGAACACTGTCCGATGGTAGAGCTAAATCATGCTCATCGTGACCGTGCGGCGCACTCGGCAGGGGCTTGAATCCGTCGAAGATCAAGTCTCCGCGAATGTCGGCCGTGTAGTTTAAGCTTCCAAACCTGACCTAATAGCCAGGGGCGTAGCTCTCGATCTGCTCTGGATGGCCAAGCGAGTTGGCCCGTAGTGCGAAGCCGCCGAATACAAAGATCTGTCCGAGGAGAAAAGTCTCACCCTAGACTGCATCGCTATCGATGGTCGAAGGAGCCATCAAGCCTAAAGGTGACGACACAGAGGAACTCTCAATGAAAGCACCAATGTCGGTGTCAAAACCGTCGGATCTCGGGTAGGGGGTCCCGAACTGTGCGTCTAAGGCGGATGGTAACAGGAGGCAGGGGACACGATGTTTTACCCAGGTTCGGGCCCTCTTGATGGAGGTAAAACCCTATGTCCTGCTTGATTAATCTTGATAATATGAGTAGTACAAGAGTTGATCTACCACGAGATCGGAGAGGCTAAACCCTAGAAGCTAGCCTATGGTATGATTGTATGTTGTCCTACGGACTAAAACCCTCCGGTTTATATAGACACCGGAGGGGGCTAGGGTTACACAAGGTCGGTTACAAAGGAGGAGATATCCATATCCGTATTGCCTAGCTTGCCTTCCACACCAAGTAGAGTCTCATCCAGACACGGGACGAATCTTCAATCTCGTATCTTCATAGTCCAACAGTCCGGCTGTCCGGAGACCCCCTAATCCAGGACTCCCTCACCGTGCGTGAGGCCGCAAAGTGATATGAAGTGTTACATGCTATATCGGTGTGACTTAGTATCGGGGTCCTGACAGATTTGGTATCAGAGCCTGACTGCTTATAGGATTACCAAGCCAAACTGGTCGAAGTCGAGTCTAGAAATGCTTTAGTTATATAAGGGAATTGATTGTGGAAGGGAACATAAGGCTTTTTTACTCCTTTACCTTATGCCCTTCTGATCTGAGTCAACCTGTTCTCTTCTACGGGGATTAAGAACTAGGCTTCTCATCTTTCTATCAGGATCACGTGTTACTAATCCATAGACTCGTAGGATTGTTGGTCTCAAGCCTCAGTTTAGTTTCTACTACTTCCATGTGTTGACAGTTGACCTCGGAACCTTGATATTGTGATTCTGAGTGGTCATGCCACTATTTTGCAGGATGTCTCAAATCTTTTTGAGAAATTACAGCCATTATGCTGTCGGAGTCATCCCAGGTTTCTAAGTAGTCTGATGCATTTGCAAATCCCTTCTTTCCGTTCCCGATGTCCCTTTGGGCTAGTTCAACCACACTAATCGGTGAGTTGAGGTACTCTATTGCCTCGAAATATATGTTGGAGCTATTATTATGACCCTAGGTGTCTTAGAGGACCACCTAGTACTCCAGCCATGTTTTGTGTTCCCCGTGTGATGATTCTGGCCATCATTCTCGAAAGCATCCCGTGATGCCATTTGGTTAGTAGGTATTCTATTCCTGGGTTTTAAACCCGAGATTCACCCCACTAACCTCCTGTTGATAGTGTTTGCTAGTTCCTTCAGGATATTCGTAACCTTTGAGATAGTCCCCGAGGTCCGTGGTATTTCCTTCTTCCAAATACCATGAACCTCTTATGGCAGAAATTCTTTGAACCAAAAGATCACAATCAGAGTACTCTTGAGGAGTTCTCCGTTCATAATTGTGACTCTGCCGGTTCTTCCTTTATGCATGGTTTATCCGGAAGAAACCTGTCGAACTTGGTTCAACATACTATCCTATGAATCCACAACTCAGGAAATTATATGTTCCTTGAGTTGTCCCTCTCTTTAGTTGTATCCTGATCTCCGTCTATCATTTGATAATCAAGAGCATGTCATGCATTCATGCTCATCGATACCTCATATCCTTGTGGTCTGTCAAGCCATTCTATTCTGGAATGAGTAGGAGAAACAAACTCCAGTACCTTGTCCACTGCGAGGATTGGCTCAAAGCAGTTGTATTCCGTAGATCAAATGCCAATCCAGCTTTTATTCCGTTCTACCCTGAAGTATTACCGTCCTATGTCAAGAATGTCATGGGAATTGCACACCATCTTATGAATTCTTGATACAGTGATACCTCTCGCCATCGTTGTTCATTCCTCGGTTCCCGTGTTGCTGCAACCGGAATACCGACAAGTGAATCATGATGTGTGAAATCAATACTCCTAGCAACTGCATTGCTTGGTAGTTAAAGGACAATATTCTCATCCTTACCGTGTTGGTTATTGAATCATTGTTCTAAGATGGATTGTGCTACCTAGTCCTTACTTCCGGTGCACTTTTCGATCAATGAGTTAGGATAGTGCCAACCCTTGCTCTTTTGATCACATCGTCTTGCCTTGAAATGCAAGATTGTTCTCGAGCTTAGTAACATATCGGTGGTCCGTGATTTTCCGAATATCTTCTCGGAAGTGTTACCAGGTTGTCACCTGACCGCTATGTTGAGTTCATGATCAAGTTGGTTTCTTGTAAACCACTCCTTCTCCAAGAATCCGTGTTGGATATCCCTGAGCTAGTTGGTTAAGCTAAACAACAACTTGGATAGTTGGAAGATAAAAGATTGTCTGACTTAGTTCGTGTTAAGGGATATCTTTATCTTGTGTGTGTATATGTTGAAGAGAGATGATATCTTCATTGATTGGTCCTCGTGATCAGTTATTGGATCTATTGTCTTGTTCAAACGTTGTTTTGAGTGTGGGCTATCCTCAAATCAAATCAGAACCAACGATGTTCGTAATGTTGTCTTACTCGCGGTTGATCCCTAGAGCATACACCATTACATCCTTTTGTCTGACCAATGCTATCACCATGTTCACTTAATTGTGGAATTCCATTTATATGGAAACCTGGATGAATTGTTGTTGAGCCCATCGATAACATCCCTATTTTCTCCATGACTTTGTTGGACATTAAGCTAGTGTTGGAAACTTTGTGAACAATGCCTTTGCACTACAAAAAAATACACTTCCGTGATGATACGTGTTTGTCACAGTAGGTCGCTTTTTTGTCATGCATGTACATCCATGACAAATTTATGACAAAATCAAGATAGTCATACCTGTGCTGTCATAGAAGTGTTCCATGAAATTACCAAAATTATCATCACGGAAGTGTCCACTTCCATGACGATAAATCGCGCGTCACAGAAGTGCTTTCGTCAAGGGTGACCGACACGTGGCATCCACCGTAACGGAACGCCGTTAAGCTATCGGGTCGGGTTTTGGATCCGATAACCCGTTAATAGCCCCGACCAATGGGGATTTTCCACGTGTAAAATCATCATTGGCTAGAGGAAACACGTGTCGGCTCATCGTCGGGACAGATGTCATCCACTCACTAGACAGAAGGCACCTATGATACGTCGACACGTGGCACGGCCCAACAAGTTTAAATGGGCCGACCCAACTAAAGGCCCACAAGATTTTGCGAACCATAATGGGCCGGCCCAGCTAAAGGCCCACGAGATTTTGCGGACCATAATGGGCTGGCCCAGCTAAAGGCCCACAAGATTTCACGGGCCATAATGGGCCGGCCCAGGTAAAGGCCCACAAGATATTTGTGTGCCATAATAGGCCGGCCCAGGTAAAGGCCCACAAAATTCTTGCGGATCATAATGGGCCGACCCATCTAAAGGCCCACGAGATTTCGCTGACATTAATGGGCCGACCTAGCTGTAGGCCCACAAGATTTTGAGGACCTTAGTAGGCCGGCCCGTTAACTGGCTGCCATGTTTTGGGCCAAATGCCGGCCCATATTTAATACGGTCTATTAATGGCGTGCCACGCTCCGGGCCTAATAGTGGCCCATATGAGATCCGGCCCGTTAAAAGCCTACCATGTTTTGGGCCAAATTACGGCCCAGATCAGGTCCGGCCCTTTAAGAGGTTTTGGGACTAATTATGGCCCATATCAAATTCGGCCCGTCAACTGGACACTATGCTTTTGGGCCCACTTGCTAAAGGCCCACTTAGTAATTCGGCCTGATATTAGTTTTGGCCTGTTAAGGGCCCGTTTAACATTTCGGCCCTATATTAATTTCAGCCTGTTAAAAGCCTGTCATATAGTTGGGCCTAACTACGGCCCGGTTTGCATCCGGCCTGCTCGCAGCCGATATTTGATTGGGCCAAACAAGGACCGAGACAATTTTTCGGCCTGTTAAAAGCCCGTGATTTGATTCGCACAATCATGGGCCGGGGTTCATTTCGGGCTGCTGCCGGCCCATGAGCTGATCGGCACGTTTCAGGCCCAACCTACATCGTGATTGCATGACGGCCTCATTATGTACCGTAATTTTACGGTTTGGCCAGTTTACTGCGAAGACAGGACATATATACAGTAAAATAACTGCAGCATCGTGAATAAGAAAAAACCTATACTATACAATAAAGAAATTACGGCATATTACATCCACTAGGCATCAAAGTTTGCCACTATGATAATAAAGCACAAGCAGACAGTAGATTACATACACTGGGCATCAAAGATCGCCACCAGTGCAAATAAACACGCCGACAAAATAATATACAAAACCGACATCACTTCAATAGAGTTCAAGAAAGGTTAGCCCTGCTGGGGAGCTGTAGCGCAAGCAACTGAGCAAGATGATGAGACTGCGCTTGTTCAACACTTATATCTTCCTCACGCTGAAAGATAAACAAGCAGACATATGACATGTTTTGCACATAAAAGTATCAGTGATGACAATTCATCACATTTCTTACTGACAAATAAAGTGACACAGTTTAAATTTGCATTAACACAATATGGTATTGTTCAGGTCAAGACATGGCAGGAAATGACATTGTGAAGGAGTTGGCAGCTTCACGACACCACTGGATTACAGATCAAGAACTCATAAGTATCAATGGTTAGTGTGCTGTCAATTTATACCATTTCAGATTGGCAAATAAAGAGATGGTTTAAATAATAGTAGAATGATATGACATTTTTCATAGTTAAGACATTGCAGAATATGACATTGTGCTGTAGTGGGTAGGTTCACCACACCACTGGATTACAAATGAAGAACGGAAGCATACATGCAGTGCAAAAGAAGATCACTTGCTCTATATAGTTTAATTTACATGGTATGAAGAAGGAACTTGGTTGTACAACTGAAAACTTAAATTGAGAAAGGACGAACTTTTGTTTTTGAACTACATATAATAAACTTTAAACAAGCAATAAACAGCTGTTGCAGTCATGCCTAACCAAATATATACAACAAAGTTTGAAGGCTTGAGATGGACAAACTTACATTATTGGTGAAGACAGGCTCTATAAAGGCCTTGTCCATGCTGATGGGGGGGCAATTCAAGAAGTTTACCACAGAATCTTCTTCAAAAGCATTGCCTTTATTCTACATTTTGTTAAGAGTAAATATAGATGTGATAATATACGAAAAATGGAGAATATTTAAGATAAGATGAAGAGTGATGCTACATAACCAAGTAGCTATAAATATAAGTGCAGCGATACAGGCAAAAGGTACATCCAAGATAAATGCACAACTAAACTTCTTTAGTACCAACCTTATGGTAAGAGTAAATATAGATCTGATGTGTAGAAAATGGAGGGCAAAGGAAAATAAGCTGCAGAGTGATGGTACATGAACAACTACCTGTCATTATAAGTACACTGATAAAGGACAGCATGTACTTACAAGAATAATGCAGAGCTAAAAAAACATTGGCATTGGATATATTCTACACTAGTGTAACCATTCATACAGATGAGATAATTTGGAGCGAACAATTGATAAGCAAGCTATCATGCATACTGCTGTCACATAATGAACCAGGTATGTATGCAAGTACAGTGATACATGACAACAGGTACTAATAAGAGCAAAGCAGCGGGCAGCATATTTGCAATATCCTGTCGTTCTTGTCAAACCGGAATTCTTCTTCGAGTAGATTTCCTGCAAAAAAGATCCATAAGGCACATGCGGAAAAGTAGAAGTTCAAATTGTCATGTGATTTCATAGACAGTACCTCATCCTGGGAACGAGACCAGTGCATAACAAGGTTTTTCCATTCAATGTCTTCTAAATTTGGCACAGGAGACTTCACCAGAAATTCATTTATAGACTTGCCATCAAAGTGTGATTTCCTCAGGTAACACCAATACTGCTGCAATGCTTCCTCGAAAAGCACAAGCAAGCTTTGCTCGTCATGACTATCCAGATTGACCCTCGCCTAGTTACAACAATGTAATGTAAATCATTGATGTGTTCAATCAGCAGAAAACAGGAAAATAATAGCCATGAATAATAGCACTTACACGTAAGTTGGACAGGAAGATGTGAAAATGGTGTTTGTCTTCACAATAATCTTCCCATGATGGGAATATATGCACGTAGTCCCTAACAACATTGAAAGCATTGTCTTTTAAACTGGGAATAAATGGAATGGGGTTCCAATCTGCAGGAATTGGCCATCTCTACAGTTGGGATAGGTCTTCGGCCGGTGGACTTGCTGTACTTTTTGCTGGAGTGGGATTTTTCTGTGGTACAGTTGGTGCTATGGCAAATGAAATCGGTATACCTTTTGCCGGAGTGCAGGTCCTATGTGGTGGGGCTAGTGGCGTGGCCAGTGAAGTATGGGTACAGTCTGCTGGAGTCGGTCCTACTTTTGTGTCACTGGTTGTACAGCCAATATAAGTGGGGTGCTGTCTGATTTCTCCGGCACCACCACGTTTTTCAAGGACTTTGCTAGTGCTCCTTCAGGTTCGGCAATCACCCTCTTCCTTTTTGATGTCTGATGCACAAGAACATCATTTGAGTGAAAAAACATGGTATGATGATAGATGGAATATGTATTGATAATGGATGGGCATGGCATCTCGACATATATGATGAGTAAACTAAGCAGATGGCGGTGCAACAAAGTAGAAGAAATGCAAGACAACATATGCAAGATACCCGCAATCAATAAAACATTGCCAAATTAGAACATGCACCTTGATGGGTGAACAGGACAGGCCATCTGCCTTTGACTCCTCGAGGTTAGAATAGTCATTAGGATGATATTCTGAATAAGAATCAACAGGTGGGGAGCGTATGAGTTTCATTGCATCCAGAATGGCACTCAATGCCTTGGTGCCAATTTTGTAAGTCATTGCAGTGTTTAGCTTCAAGAGTGGACTGCTGCTAGTGCGACACAAAGCAGCTACACAGATCATAGTGTAGATATAACGGGAAAACCTTAAGCATCGGAGTAAAATCAGCAAAGTGGAACTTGCTGGAATATATGTGCTAGTATTGCCGGTACAGCTAGAAAGGCTTCGGATACCAGCTCTCTTCAAGTGAAGGTGCGGTACTGTTAATATCAATGTAACTCTGAAAGGCGACACAGCTCCCCGCATTTCCTTGCTATTCTTATAGGATTCAAGTGGGCAGGCCACTACAAATCCTATTCCTATGTTTACAAGATCCTACGAATCAAAGAGGCTCAAAGTGTCCATCACAACCGACCGTATAGACCTCTACACTGCAAATGTCCCCGCTCATCTTCAGTACAAGGAACATATATACTGTACTACTATCATACTCCCTCCGTTCCAAAATATAAGTCTTGGTAGAGATTTCCACAATGGATCACATACAGATGTATCCAGGTACATTTTAGAGTGTAGATTCACTCATTTTGCTCCATATGTAGTCCATGGTGGAATCTATACAAAGACTTGTATTTAGGAACGGAGAGAGTACATATTAAAGAAGAACGGAAGAGGAACATGGTAAAGAAGAGCAAGCAGATTTTGGATAATAAAATGTTGGTTGCGCAGTGTCCATACATGATGAACCAGAGCGCATTAAGAATGCAACTCCTAGCAGTCTCTCGGTCATTTCAGGCGGTTGGATGAAGATCCTACGTCTCCTAACCCTTCTTCTTCCTCGTCTCTGATTCTTCCCATACAGAACACCGCACGGGCCGCCGGTCGGACCACCGGCCCCCACCGCCTGTGTTCCTCCGCCACCCCCCCCCCCCCCCCCCCCCCAACCCCCCCCCCCCCGAGTTTTCTTCGTTCGGCGAGGCCCCACAACCACCCGAGCCCCTTTGATCGCACCGGCAAACTCCAACGAGCTCTCAAAAATCGACTGACCCAATTTTGAAATTTAGTCTATTGTGATTTAACTAGTGTGGAATATAAAAGGGGAAAACCATAAGCATTGCGAGTATGGTGTTGAGCGTGCCATGGCGGATCTGAAGGTGCAAACCGGACAAAGGCAACTTCGCAACCAAGACAAGAAATCAGAGTAAAGCAGTGGTGATCTATTTTCTTGCTGCGATAAATAAGTTGAGCAGATACGAAAGAGTACCGCCTTTGGTGCGGCGCCGTGTAGGCATCTGCTGAGAATTTGACGGTGTTGCGGTAGCGATGGCTGTTGGCGGCGTGGAAGCAGATCTAGGAGGGTAGATGGTGGCGGCGGGGCGCGGTGGACGAGACGGTCATAGGAGCGGCGCCGACAAGGTGGACGACGACGGGGATGAAGCGAGAGGACGGGATGCAAGGATCCCGGTCCGAAGCCGTGGATGAGAGAGGTCGATCTATTGTAATGGACAGTGGCGTCGGGGTATCAGCTCCAGCATGGTGGAGGAGGACGGCGGTGGATGGGGTGGCGGACGGCGGCAGACGGAGGAGGGTGGGGTGGAGAGGGTGTTTTGGCGCCCACAGAGTACGAATGGGGAAAATGGAGGTAGAGAGGAAGGGGGGAACCATGTATTCAGGGCGCGCTTGTCTCAAATGCGAGGAAATTTACAAACTTATCCCCCGTTTCAAATTTCTACTACATCACAGCAACACTAGTCGGTCGGGGATAAGACGGTAATCTCGCATACACCGAATATTTGCCGACGAGAGTTTGTTTTTGGCGCCCACCGTGTATGAATATGAATCGGGGAGGGAGTCGATTTCGGCCGAGGACACACCGTGTTTTGGTGCCCACCGTGTATGAATCCGGGTGAGAGGCGGTTACGTCACGTTTGGGTGAAATTACAAACCTACCCCTATCGAAACCTATAGAAATCCAGCATATAGGCTTTGCGTGGCAGGGATAGGCAGCAGTGATTTCCATCTCACAGATTTTGGTTCCGAGCGGTTACTGTGATTTTCCCCGCTTCGTTCAAATTTTGCAGAGTGCACGTTTACCGTGCCAACTCAACTCGAATCCCGTTTGTATTCTATTTTTTTCGGGCGGGATCCATTTTCAGTTGGAATTACATTCTATATACATCATTTTTTATATATACTTTCAAAAGCACAACACCATTTATACATAAATATGGTTTACAAATGGCATGATATCAGATTCATAAGGTTGTCTCCATCAATTTGGATTTTCAAATATTTGAAACCACTTTATGTTGAAATCCAATGTATGCATTCCTCGCTAACTGTCTCCAATTAATGTGTGTTTCATGCGGGGTTTTTTTTTACTTCTCAAACATGTATAACGTGTTTCACACACGCAACATATAGTGTAATCCCGTTTATACATTAATTGCATATAAACCATGCATTGTTTGTACTTGAAGAATCTATGGATCACCAATATTGATAAACTATATAACATTACACATGTGCCCAAATTCAAATGAATATGCATGTTTGATACACCAATTTGCGTTATGATATTATCGATATCGTGATCTCTAGTTTAAATATTTGAATCCCCTTTAATCCAGATATTCATCTCATATAGCTATCACTCATGCTTATATAGGACCATCTCTCTGGACCTATACGCGTTCATCGTCTCTCAGGTATCTCTCGTGCTACCTGTATATCGACAATGATCTTTTATCTTTGTAACACACTGACGGTACTCTCTCCCTCGACCTTCATCACTCTATCTCTCTCTAAGTATATCTCGCTCCCTGCTATGTGTCTCTAACTATGATTCTCCATGTGGAATCTCTTTCTCTCACACAAACACAAACTTTGTCTCCCGGGGTCTCATTTCTCTCTACTATTCCCATGTGTGCCACTCGCACACCCCTCATATAGAGATGTCTTTTGCTCCTTAGATATGAGAACCTACGACTCTTCCTCATCAATATCTCTTTCTCACACACAAACACAAACTCTGTCTCCCAGGGTCTCATATTTCTCCATTGTTCTCTTGTATGTCGCTCACACACACACCCTCTCTCCCTAGAGATATCTTGCGTTCCCTTATATGTCTCTCTAGCTATCACTCTCGTTGTGAAATGTCTTTCTCTCTCGCAGACACAAAACTCGGTCTCTCTGGATCTCATTTCTCTCTGATATCTGTTTGTATGTGACTCACACGCACCCTCTCTCTATCTCTCTCACACCCACACACATAAGCCAGCCTTCTGATCCACTCGACTCCTATCTCTAACGCACACTAGCTAGCATCTTTATCTTTCTATTTATCTGTTTCTCCATCAACCTTCTTTCTCGCCCTCACTCTTGAGTCCTATCACGCACACTACATATGTTTCTCTCTACATGCAGTCAAGTGCCCTCTCACACACATATATAACTTCACCCTTTGAACCACCCGACGGTCATCTCCAACACCCAAACTAGCGGATGTCCCTCTAGTTAGCATCTCCATCTCTGTATCTATCTGTAGTTTCTCTGTCAACATTTCTTTCTCGCACGGAGTCTTGCTTCCTATCACCCACACTGTATATGTCTCTCCATACATATGCATTTATAGGTTGGTCTCTTTTGCACAATCGTTGCACCTCACTCCCTCTGCTCTCCATAGATGCATGCTCCAGCCCACGCCACTATCTCTTAAAGACAAAAACACATGCTCAATTGTCGGGACTTCTTCCATGCATTCTCACATGCATGCTTATTGTCATACCGATCCGTCTCTCCCATGTCGTTGATCTTATGACTTATGTCTTCTTTCTTTTATCTCGATCATGCGCGCGCGCACACACACACATCCCACGTATACATGTATACCTCTCACACATGCACGTTCAAGGTCTCTATGTCTCCATACGTAGTTAATTACCCTCAATCCTAACGCCACACCGAATCGTTCTCCTCTTTTGTGCACATAACTTCCGCCTGGATGGGTAAAGCACACACTCACACTTAAAAATCTCCTTCTAGCTACCCCCGCCTCTCACTCTTCCCCTATATCCCTGAAACCAATAAGACCATCCCTTAGTTTAATTACCGCCTACATGCACCATCGATATATAGTAGTCTTCCTCGGTGTCTCTTGAACAAACACGTTCTCTCGAAGTCGACTCCTCTCACGCGCACACACCTTCTCTCCCCTCTCTATGGGCATTTTCTCTCTCGCACCCCATCGTTGGTGGCCTCTGCCATACACATCACCTCTCTATGATGAAAGCCATGCACACTTAAATTACATCCGCCACAGAGGACCCTGCGACACACACACACGCACGCACCCCCCAACACACACACACACTAAGACTCCATCTCTCTCTCTCTCTCACACACACATAAACACACACACGCACGCAAGTACGCACGCCCGCCCCCCCACACACACTAAGACTCCATCTCTCTCCCTCTCTCTCTCACACACACAAACTAAGACTCCATCTCTCTCTCTCCTCTCTCTCTCTCACACACACACTAAGACTCCATCTCACACACACATGCTCTAGGCGGAGCATTTGTTCCTACCACCCTTCATCCAACCTTACCCGTATGATAAACAATCACCTTTATTTACTTGCATAACATGGAAAAAATCCACTTTACTTTAGTAGTCAGCAAACTTATCATCTGTACCCTTATAAAAAAACGAGTTGGTGGTGATGGTGTGCCTGCCATCTTGTAATACAGACCGTATGATCTATATCTGAGGATAGAAAGCAAACCATGATAATTTTACAAAAGATACCGGCACCTCTCTCCACATCATTATCTCTCGCAACCTCATTGCTCAGCAATTAAAAAAGGAATAAGTCTCTAGAACAATCTAGCATGCATGGTCGCCGTTGCCGCCTGCCGGCGCTGTCCATCCCCATGCCTCTACCCATTCTGACCACCAGTCACCACCACGCTCCACTCCTCCTCGCCTTATCTCTCATCTTCCATTTTTTCGATGACATTCTCGAGATACCAATTTTCCGATAAAATTCTTGAGATATCACTAGTTTTTACACATGGGATTACTCCTGCATGGGTCAATCACAAGAGGTGTTCTATAAAAAAAATGCATATTGATGTTCCGTGCAATGCACGAGAATCTTGCTTGTAATTATGTAACGCAAATCACGAGCAGGAAGTGACATTTTTTTGACACAACCACGTTAACATGGCCACGTGAATCACTAGCTAAAGTAAATACCATTATACTTATATCCCGATGCAAAAGGTTGAGTACATGTCTGAAGAGTAGAGTCACACACATGTACTCTGTCTCTCAGAATCTCTCTCACACACACACCAGTTACGTGACGCCCACTTAAGCAGACACGTATGTTACAATTTGTGCACCCGTGGGTACACATGATGCTGCGCATTTATTTAAGCCGGAAGGCGAACCCAAACAGTAGCTGCATTCATTCCCCTCCCGCTGCCTCTTCTCTGGTCGCCGTCTCCCGGTAGCCATGGGCCGGCCGAAGGTAACAACATACGCCATAATCCCGCCGGAGCGGCACTTTAATATGGAAATTTTAGTGGTCATGCATGCATCTTTTTGTGCTAGCACTCCTATATAAGGGTTGACCGATCGCTTCCCGCGGACGTGCGCGGGCGGTGGAAGAGGAAGGAGAAGGGAAGCGGGCTGTGGAGTAATGTTTTTTTACCACAATTTCTTAGGAAACTGAGTGCAATAATTGAGTAGTTTTACAAACTACCAGTACTACACCTGAAACGGTTCAAAACATATACTCCCTTGCGAGCGCGCGCTTCCCGCGTGAAACGGTCAGCGTCCCCCTGGAGCGTCAGTGCCGCATTAATGCCCGGCCAGAGCGGAGGCGACCTCTCACTGGCGCCGGCTTTGAAGTGGCGCGACGGCCGAGAGAGCGCCGCTTCCCGGTGTACGCGACTGCTCCGCGTCGAGACTGGCCATAGGCCCTGTTTGGATCCATGGGTTAGAGTTAGTTTGAGCTAGTTGGGGCTCAAATAGCCCTAAACTATCCAAGCATGAGGGTTTAAATTGGAGCAAGTTGCACCGAACCCACCAAAAAAAACTATCCCACCCAAGAGGTGCTAACTGGAGATAGTTCTCATTGGGACCACTGAAAAATCACTTTTCTCTCTCCATGAAGTGCATTTATTGTCAATCTAACCCTGTCACCCAAACACATCTTTGGCTACAGTTAGTTCAGGGTTAGTCATGAGTTAGTCTAACCTCTAGCTAAGTTAGAGTATCAAGCAGGAGCAGTATAGGACATGCAAGTTGCTCAAAGCATACATGCAAATTCGTACGTGAAAGGATTTTTTCTTTTTGAAAACGGAACGTGAAAGGATTTTTTTTAGAATTCTCTTGGCATGTCGCTAACATGTGATAGTTAACCGACCTCAATAGACGGCAGAAACGCCAGCCCGCCGCACTTTGATAGAGACGAGGAGGGAGAAGCGATACAGGCTGCTGGGTTACTAGAGATAGGTGTCGCACGGAAGCCAAGAAATATGGTGATAGCGTGGGTTAGCCATGTACTAGTATGATACTACACTAGGCTGTCGTGTTTCGTACTCTTCCAGTCCACTGTGGAGATGATTGGTTAATTTTATATCGCTGAATAATATTAAATATTATGAGTGCAGACGCTCCATGTCGGTGTCAAAACCGGCGGATCTCGGGTAGGGGGTCCTGAACTGTGCGTCTAGGCCGGATGGTAACAGGAGACAAGGGACACGAAGTTTTACCCAGGTTCGGGCCCTCTTGATGGAGGTAAAACCCTACGTCCTGCTTGATTAATATTGATGATATGGGTGTTACAAGATTAGATCTACCACGAGATCAGAGAGACTAAACCCTAGAAGCTAGCCTATGGTATGATTGTATGTTGTGATTGTTGTCCTACGGACTAAAACCCTTCGGTTTATATAGACACCGGAGAGGGTTAGGGTTACACAAGGTCGGTTACAAAGGAGGAGATATCCATACATGTATTGCCTAGCTTGCCTTCCACGCCAAGTAGAGTCCCATCCAGACACGAGACGAAGTCTTCAATCTTGTATCTTCATAGTCTAACAGTCCGGCCAATGGAGATAGTCCGGCTATCCAGAGACCCCCTAATCCAGGACTCCCTCAGTAGCCCCTGAACCAGGCTTCAATGACGACGAGTCCGGTGAGCAGTGTTATCTTCGGCATTGCAAGGCGGGTTCCTCTCCAAATTCTGTGTACTTGCTGCAATAATGTCCGGTTTCTTGTGACGGTTTGTACTCCTTGGCTTCTACACCCAATAATGGCCACTTTCCACGTGTCGAGCGAAGGTGAAGAGCCAGGGTGTTTTCACATTTACCCCTAGCTATGTAAATGAGTTGCCTATTTAAAAAGACGAGGATTCAGATCCAAATCACATCATCCTCCCTTGCCGATTCTTCATCAAAGCGCACCCGAAAGAGATCCATTCCACCATGGTCGGTCGACGCAGCTCCTCTTCTCGCACCCCCAGTTCCAAGCCTGGAGATTGGGAGAGATGTTCCATCCCGCACAGCAAATTGGTGATGCTTCAGTCCAAGGGATTTCTACCCCAGCGTACCTGGTCCCGGTTCGAGCCGGGCTTGCCACCTATAATGGCGGAGAGCAAGCGGAGAGCCGTCCCAATCCCTCCAAGGGAGAGCGGGTATGCCTTGCCCTTATCTGGTAAGAGGGCTCGGATTTCCAATTCATCCGTTTCTCCGGGGGCTTCTGGAGTTCTATGGCCTCCAGCTACACAACCTTACGCCTGCCTCCCTGCTGCATATCGCGGGATTCGTAGCCCTCTGCGAGTTATTTTTGGGCTGTGAGGCTCATTTCGCTCTGTGGAAGAAGTTGTTCTGCCTTGTGCCCCGTTCTAAGAAGGGATCAATATATCAAGTGGGCGGAGCTGAAGTGTGGCGTATTACCAGGACCGGATACCTGTCCGGGACTCCGAAGAAGACGTCCGAAGACTGGCCTTCAGAATGGTTTTATATAGAAGATGTCCCCCTTCCGGACCCTATTCGGATCGGCCTTCCTGAGTTCGACAATGCCCCTTTGAAGAAGCGTCGGAGCTGGCGCCCTCGGAGCTCCCTGGAGGAAGACGTCAGGGACATTCTTTATCTGATGAGCCGGATAAGTTCTTTAGCTCGATCCGGATTGACCATGATTGAGGTCATGGCTATATGCATTATGCGGGAGGTGCAGCCGCTCCAGTATAGAGGCCACCCCATGTGGGATTTCAACGGGGAGGACGACGCCACCCGCCATGGCCGCAAAGGGCCGGGATCGGCTGCTGATCTAATAAAGATCTTGTCCACTTTGTACAAGGGAGAAGAGGAGGAATTCCATCGTGTCAACCCGCAGGGCGGATTCTCTATGTACAATCCTCCGAGCTGGGTAATCGGAGACTTTTTCTCGCCCATCCGTTTCGTATTCCCGTAGTTTAAGTATTCATTCTAGCGATTTCATCGCAGGAGCTACGCCAGGCAGTAAAGGAGATAAACAGCCCTCCTCCACAGCCTGAGGAC
Source organism: Triticum urartu (assembly GCF_003073215.2). Classification (NCBI taxonomy): domain Eukaryota; kingdom Viridiplantae; phylum Streptophyta; class Magnoliopsida; order Poales; family Poaceae; genus Triticum; species Triticum urartu. The sequence continues at coordinate 254,646,225 of NC_053028.1, read as the reverse complement.
CCTAGACGGTCCCTTGACCTGGCCTCCCAGGAGGATCCGGACATATCCGTGGAGCTGATCGACGGGGTATTTTACCAAGGGAGTAACGACAATACCTTGGTAGCCATTATGGCCAATTACCCTGGGCTAATTCCAGCCTCATAGGTGACTGAGACCAAAGTCCCAGTACTTAGAAAGGGATCCGTCCTTGTGCTCCTTCCTTTTTTATTGCTGTATAATAGTCGGGTTTTGCAGGGGAGGTCCTCGGGGCAGAAGGCCGAGCCCGTGGCAACTAGCCAACAAGGGGCCGCTAGGCCAGGCAGGCTGAAAAGATCCGCAATCCGGATTGAGGCACCGGCGCAGTGGTATGATGCGCCGTCTTTATTACAAGACATTATTTACAGAGGCATATTAACGCCCATGCCTTATTTTCAGGAAAAGAGCGCTCGCCGGACTATACCCGGAGAGGCTACCAATCGCGCCTCCACAAGCCACGCTCCAAGGCCGGACTCAGAGGTGGGAACGAGTACAAGGCGTGCGCTGGGTGTTCCTCCGACAGAGGATACAGATATATTGTCCGCCACCCATTCAGAGGTGGAAAGTGCCATGAACCACAGGCGTCGCCGGACTGTTCTCCGTGACGCTTGTTTCTCCCCAGAGGCATTGGATGTCTTTACCTCGGGAGACGCGCACCTCCATGCCGCTCAAAGTGGTGTAGCCAGAGCCACGGAGCAGTATGTAAAAGACATACGGGTGAGAAAAATTGATGATTATATATATCAGTAGCCCCTGAGACTTGAAACAGTTAGGATAACTGATTTAAGGATCATTTGTTATGTAGGTTCTTACAGAAAAGAATACTCAACTGTCCCATGAGCTGGAAGAGTGCAAAGCCCAACTTCAGGCCGCACTGGCCGCAGCAGGGGAGCCCAAAGAGACCCCCTCTGGTAACATATCCGTCAAATGATAAGTATCATATTAGAGTGTGACTTTATATGCAGATCTGACGATAAAATTGCAGATGCCGTTGGAGTGAATCTGGATAAGCAACAGCTCATACGCCAGCTGAAGGCCGGTGAGAACGTGCTTACAAGGGTGAGGCAGGAGAAGAATGATCTCCAAGATGCCAACACCAAGCTGGGCGTGGAACTAAAATATGTTCGTGCCCAACTATCGGACTCTGTTAAGGAGAATCGGCGGCTTCGACGCGGCATATTTAGTAAGTGCTTGAACGAACTTTGAAAAAGAATTCGGCGAGGAAGATGGCTGGCAGAGTTATGTCTGTAGGTATGTTAACAGGTCGTCCTGCCGAGGAGATGCCTAGTTCGACGGGTGATCTTCTTCCTGAGCTCGCACAGTTGCACGAACGAGTTCGACAGGTGATGCAAGGCGTTGCCCAGGCCTTGTGGCCATTCGTCTCCATACCCGAAGGCATTGGAGAGCTTGCAGAAAAGCTGAAGGGAGCGCGGAGGCGCTTCCGATTATGGAAGATATCGGCCTGCAGTCAGGGCGCCAGGGAAGCTTGGGCGATGGTGAAGACACGGTACACGAAGGCTGATCCGAACCACATGGCCGAAGACGGACCTGTGGGGCCTGATGGCAAGGAGATCCCTGTGAATTTAGTGTACGGCCAAGTAGAATTGGCCGCAAAGTATTCCCAACAGGACTGTAGACTAGATAGCCTATTGGATGGCATTGAAGAGGAATTCAACCAGTCAAATTGACTATGTAATTGAAAAATGACATATATGATGCCTTCTAGCTGGATTGTAGATCGTTTGTCGTGGCGGACCTTTTCTCTTCAACCTCGGGACCCGACAGTCCGGAGTGTATCCGAATACCCTCTCGGTTATATAAGAACCGGGGCATGCGTGGAGACCAGGCGTAGGGGCCATTAGTGCTTTATCAGACAAGTGCCTAACTAGTTATGTTATATTACATGGATAGTAAGAAACATCTTCCAGAGAGAATAGTTCTGTTAAGGGTTCCTTTCCCTGGGTAGGCATGCCCTAAAGTGCATGTCCGGATTGCGACAAGAAGCGTAGTGAAAACGTCTGGGGGCAGATATGGATAATAAATAAAAGTCATCTTTTGTTCACCGACCGAATATTCTCTTAAGAACGCTAGCTTTCGGCTTCACCCAGTCTGAGGTACACATCCGGCTGACCCGGCGGTAACAATCGCAGAGGTGCTCCCCTTATGCCCTAGCCGAATTAATGGGAATGTAGGGCATAAATACAAGAGCCAGGCATCCCAGCTTGGCCAAAACTTAAGTCATATCGATGCATATAATGGTTGGGTTCCTCTACCCAGTATGTATCGTACTCCGTTACCCAGTGCGTATCGGACTCCGTTAAGGAGCGCACTAATCGGGGTTTAATGCCGCTCATTATAAGACCATTTGCTCGTTCGACTTGATCGTTGGTTTGTGGGTGATAGACTGAAGCGTAATCAAGCTTGATGCCCATTTTGCTGCACCAGAGTTTTACCTCGTCGGCCGTGAAGTTCGTGCCGTTATCAGTGATGATGCTGTGGGGGATGCCGTAACGGTGTACGACCCTGGATATGAAATCTATCACCGGCCCGGATTCGGCTATTTTTACCGGTTTAGCCACTATCCATTTGGTGAATTTATCCACCATGACCAATAAGTATTTTTTCTTGTGGGTTCCCCCTTTAAGGGGTCCGACCATGTCAAGCCCCCAGACCGCGAAGGGCCATGTAATGGGGATCGTTTTGAGGGCAGTGGGTGGCATGTGGCTTTGATTTGCAAAGAGCTGGCAACCGGTGCAACGTTGGACCAAGTCCTGTGCATCTGCTCGGGCCGTTGGCCAATAAAATCCTATGTGGAAGGCCTTGCTTACAAGAGCCCGGGTTGTGGCATGATGACCGCCGAGTCCGGCGTGAATTTCTGCCAAAAGATTCTGCCGTTCTTCTTCGGAGATGCACCTTTGAAGGACTCCGGTAGCGCTTTTTTTGTACAATTCTCCCTCGTGGACCCTGTAGGCTTTGGATCGCCGCACTATGCAGCATGCCTCATTTTGGTCCTCCGGAAGTTCCTGTCTAATTAGGTAGGCCAGGAATGGTTCTGTCCACGGGGCAATGACGACCATTATTTCGTGGGCTGATTGTGTTATTTCGGTGGCGGAGCCTCCGATTGTGTCAGAGAGTTCGGTATCGGGTATTTTGGCCGGGTCCGGACTGTTGTTACCGGTGTCCCCTTCCCATGCTACGGATGGCTTGAAAAGCCTTTCCAGAAAAATGTTGGGAGGGACCGTGTCGCATTTTGCGCCAATGCGGGCGAGGATATCCGCCGCCTGATTGTTTTCCCGAGCCACATGGTGAAATTCGAGCCCCTCGAACCGAGCTGACATTTTTAGGACGACACTGCGATAAGCGGCCATTTTTGGATCCTTGGCATCAAAGTCTCCATTTATTTGGGATATTGCAAGGTTTGAATCCCTGCGCACCTCTAGGCATTGAATGCCCATGGATACTGCCATCCGGAGACCATGTAGAAGGGCCTCATATTCGGCTGTGTTGTTGGAGTCCGTATACATTATCTGCAGTACGTATTAAATGGTGTCTCCTGTTGGGGACGTCAAAACGACGCCAGCCCCCAGACCAGCCAACATTTTGGAGCCGTCGAAGTGCATGACCCAGTTTGAATATGTGCCGTACTATTTAGGGAGTTTGGCTTCCGTCCATTCAGTGACGAAGTCAGCCAAAACTTGCGATTTAGTAGCTCGCCATGGCTTGTAAGTTATGTGAAATGGGAGGAGCTCAATGGCCCATTTGGCAATCCGGCCCGTCGCGTCGCGGTTGTCTATAATATCGTTAAGTGGTACTTCCGAGGCTACCGTTATCGAACACTCTTGAAAGTAGTGTCGCAGCTTCCGGGATGCCATAAATACCACGTATGCTATCTTTTGATAATGCGGGTACCGTGATTTGCATGGAGTAAGGACAGTGGACACGTAGTAAACCGGCTTTTGAATGGGAAATTTGTATCCGTCCACTTCTCGCTCGACGACAAGCACTGCGCTTACTACTTGATGAGTTGCCGCAATGTATAATAGCATTGGTTCCCCAATATTTGGCGCGGCCAGGACTGGGTTTATTGCCAATATGGATTTTATTTCGCTGAGTCCGGCCGTGGCGGCGTCCGTCCACTCGAAGTGTTCGGTGCGCCGGAGGTGGCGATAAAGGGGTAATGCCTTTTCTCCCAAGCGGGAGATAAAGCGGCTTAGAGCCGCCACGCATCTAGTTAATTTTTGTATTTGTTTGAGGTCTGTTGGGGTAGCCAACTGTGATAACGCTCGGATCTTGGCCGGATTAGCTTCAATACCTCTACTGGAGACAATGAATCCCAGGAGCTTTCCTGCTGGTACACCGAAGATGCATTTTTCTGGATTGAGCTTGATGTCATATGTTCGGAGGTTGTCAAATGTGAGCCTCAAGTCGTCTACTAGAGTTTCGACATGCTTGGTTTTAACGACCACGTCATCCACGTATGCCTCCACTGTTTTGCCGATCTGGTTTGCCAGGCATGTCTGAATCATGCGCTGATATGTTGCAACGGCGTTTTTTAGCCCGAAGGCATTGTGTTGAAGCAGAATGGGCGGTATGGTGTGATGAATGCCGTTGCGGCTTGGTCTGGCTCTGCCATTTTGATTTGATGGTAGCCGGAGTATGCGTCGAGGAAACACAATGAATCGTGTCCTGCAGTAGCATCAATGATTTGATCGATGCAGGGGTGGGGGAAGGGATCCTTTGGGCAGGCCTTGTTAAGGTCCTTGAAGTCGACGCACAAGTGCCAGGATTTGTCCTTCTTTGGTACCATCACCAGGTTTGCTAGCCAGTCCGGATGTTTTATGTCTCTGATGAATCCGGCCTCCAATAGCTTGGCTAGTTCCTCTCCCATGGCTTGTCTTTTAGGCTCGGAGAAACGTCGAAGAGCCTGCTTGACTGGCTTGAACCTTTTAGGATGTTTAGTCTATGCTCAGCCAGCCAGTGTGGGATTCCTGGCATGTCTGAAGGGTGCCAGGCAAAAATTTCCCAGTTCTCGCGTAGGAACTCTCGCAGTGCGGCGTCGACATCAGGGTTTAATTGTGCCCCGATGGAAGCTGTTTTTGTAGGGTCCGTTGGATGGACTTGGAATTTGACTATTTCGTCCGCCGGCTTAAAGGAGGTGGACTTGGATCTTTTATCGAGTATCACGTCATCCCTGTTCACCGTGGAGCGCAGCACAATTAGTTCTTCGCCCGCTAGGGCTTCGGATAGTGCCTCAAGGGCCAGTGCAGCTGTCTTATTTTCGGCGCGGAGTGCTATGTCCGGATCACTGGCAAGAGTGATGATTCCGTTGGGCCTGGGCATTTTGAGCTTCATGCACCTGTAATGGGGTATGGCTTGGAAGATTGTAAACGCCTCCCGCCCTAATAGAGCATGGTATCCGTTGCTGAACGGGGCCACATGGAATGTAATTTCTTCGGACCTGTAATTATCCGGCATGCCGAATACCACGTCTAGTGTGATTTTTCCAGCGCAGCGTGCTTCCCGACTGGGGATGATTCCTCTAAAGGTTGTGCTGCTTTGCTTAATGCGGCTCCAGTCTATTTCCATCTTTTGAAGAGTTTCCTCATAGTTGAGGTTTAATCCGCTGCCGCCGTCCATGAGTACCTTGGTGAGTTGAAAGCCATCCATGATTGGACTGAGGACCAGTGCGGCTGGTACTCGGGCTGTTCGGAATTTAGGTTCGTCACTGGCATTGAAGGTAATAGCCGTGTTGCTCCAAGGATTTGTTTCTGCTATGTGGAAGATTTTGGACGTGCTGCGGAGTGTTCGCTTCCGTCTATTATTTGACGCGAAGGTATCAAAGACCGTTAAGACCGTATTGTTGTCCTCAGGGTGGTGCTCTGTGGTTTTTGGGAGGAGTAGATCCTCACCACTTTTGGCCACCTGCCGGAGTATCCAGCATGCTCTAAGGCTGTGCGTTGGTATCGCATCCGCTGTACTATGAATTTTGCAGGGTTCGTTGAGCCATCCCTCCAGTACGGTTCCTTGCCCCGTAGAGGCTTTTGCTTTTTGGTAGTTAACCCAGGTGTATTGTGATAATGCACCCTTTTATTTCAGACTGGGTTTGTATTCAGAGCCGGATTATCCCAAAATTTTATTTCGGTTTTCCAGGCGCTTTCCATCGCACAGTACTTTCGTACTATGGACACCAAGTCAGCAAAGCGTGCAATTTCGTGACGACTTATGGCGTTGAGGATTCCCTTGTCCGTGCAATTATTGCAGAAGAGTGAAATTACGTCCTCCTCGCGGCAGTCCTTTATCCTGTTTTTGACCAGGAGGAATCTGGCCCAGTAATGGTGTACTGTTTCTTCGGGCTCTTGCCTAATTTGGGATAGATCGCGTATGTTTGGGTGGGTGGGTGGAATTGAATCCGAATCCTCACCCAGTCTGAGGCTCAGTGGCCAAGGAGTTTCCAAACTCGAAAGTTTGGATTCTTGGATGTTTTTTGGTAAATCTAGCCCGCAGCCTGATTCTAGGTTCAAGATTTGAGTGACATCCTCCCCTCCGCAGGTATCGGGCTTGGAAGGATTGGGAATCCGGATGTAGCTAGTCCTTAAGATAGATGAAGGGTTGCCGCATTGTTCTTCCACCACTGCAACGTGATGGGTGACCTGGGGAGAGTTAATTTCTCTCAGATCGGGTTTAGGCCCAATCTGATCGTAGTCTGTAGTGACTCCTAGGGCAGTGATACGATCCAAGAGCTCGTTCAGGGAAGAGAGCTCCATTGGATCTAACTGCTCGGCGAGTTCCGAGTTGACGTGAAGATTGCTTTCGATGACCCGAGAAGTCATCATCTGTGCAGCGGCCGAACATGCGGTCATAAGAAAACCACCTAACCGGAGAGTTTGGCCGATAGCCAGAGCTCCCTCAGCGATAGTGCCGTCTTTAAAGACGGGACGAGACATCCTTCCTGGTGGCGACGGCACAACGAAACTCTCAATGAAAGCACCAATGTCGGTGTCAAAACCGGCGGATCTCGGGTAGGGGGTCCCGAACTATGCATCTAGGCCGGATGGTAACAGGAGACAAGGGACACGAAGTTTTACCCAGGTTCGGGCCCTCTTGATGGAGGTAAAACCCTACGTCCTGCTTGATTAATATTGATGATATGGGTGTTACAAGAGTAGATCTACCACGAGATCAGAGAGACTAAACCCTAGAAGCTAGCCTATGGTATGATTGTATGTTGTGATTGTTGCCCGAACCTGGGTAAAACTTCATGTCCCTTGTCTCCTGTTACCATCCGGCCTAGATGCACAGTTCGGGACCCCCTACCCGAGATCCGCCGGTTTTGACACCGACACTCCACCACGAGGTTCCTTGCTCCTTCTCGGTTGGCCGGAATCTATGTTCTTCCACTCTATTTTTTTACGTGAGCTTTGTTCATCCTTTTGCCAACACGCGAGACATCTAGCATCAAGGTGCACGTGTTATGCAAGGATCGTTCCATCTATATGAAGAACACGTGGGACTGGAACTACGAGACGAACATGTACCCAGGAGTGGACGTACGAACCTGAGTAATGTAGCGCGGTAAGTGAAGTAGAAAGGCACAAATGGTATGAACATGCGTGGCATATAGGGTGTGTTTGGTTGTGTTCTCGTCTCAGCATAGTTGTTCCCTCTTCATGCATGCTCAACTCAACACCCCTCTTCATGCATGCTTCTAGTGTATTTGTGCTAAACTAGTGTGGACTCATGCACCCTCCATACACTCTACCAAACACCCAAAAGTAGGTCGAGAAGGGAACTCTTGGGCGGCATTTGTCTCTTACTACATACTACCACTAAATGTTGTACGTGCAATGCACGGTGATGTTATGGAGTACGTGCCTAAGTACTCTACTACTACTATATTAGTTGGAGGCACATATTAACTTTTATATTTGTTTACGTGTATGCCCCGAGACCTTCCAACTAGACGTGTCTTTGTCTCCAGGTCGCACTTTGTATCGTTCATACCACTAAGTACTACTACGTGTGGTCTCCGGCCCAGAAGTGGAAGAAGTGGAGACGCTCTACCACGCTGTTTTTTTACGCCGGGCTCTACCACGTTGTTCATGTCCCACTCCTTTCCCTGACGTGTGGGACATCCAGCACGTGCCGTGTTTGGCACCCTTCGTCGTAAGAGTTGAAACACTAGCATTCATCAGAAATAAAAAATAATTATAAATCGGCAGTGATACTATTTTTTTGCGAACCAATCAACAATGATACTATACCATGCGGTTTCCTTGCTCCTCGATATCGTAAATAATACTTCCGTTCGCCAACATGTGGGACGCCGACCATCCTGGTCCACTTGCCATGCACGCAGAACTCCAAGGGAGTCACCCAGGTTGTCGCGCCACAGTAACAATGACTAATGAGCCATCAAATCACAGGCCCATTTCCCACTTTGAAGTTGCTTGGACGAAGGAACCATCATGACTTCGTTGAATTCCGCTTCTTGAAGAAAACTACTGTACCAGCAGTACTGCTAGCTATAGTAGTTACTCCAACAGAAGCCTCCTTTCGTTCATAGGATAGGAATATGAAAATCATAGGAAGTGAGATGACATGCATCTCAATTCCTATAGAGAAAGAGATGCCATTTGATGCTTAGGATAGGAATTTTTCCATTTAGTCGAGGCTAATGTACTGGTAATTTTCTCTAAAAACTACAGTAGTAACTAGTAGTACTGGTACATGATCGTACTCACACACACACACACTAAGTAACTACTAGTACTACTACTTCTCACATGCTGGCCAGACGCCGTCGTTATCCTTCCCGGCTTTGTCGGCGACACCCCACCGTGCTTGGATCTCCAACGACCTCTCCGCAGCAGTGCGTGCGTCCTTTTCTTTCTTGCGGCGGCAGGCCTCTCTTTTCTTGAGTGCTTTCTGACTTTTCCGCTCCCTCTGTGCGGCTTTGGCTGCCTCTTGCTCTACTGCCCATTCGGCCTTGGCATCTTCAAATTCCTTCCACATAGTTGTGAGGTCGTGAGCGGCGATGAACTCTGCACAGCGGGATGCCATCGCTTCCCTACCATTTTGTGTGCGGTCGTGGGCGACAAGGAACTCGGTGCGGCGGGATGCCATCGCTGCCTTACCGGTTAGTGTGCAGCACGGTGTTATGAATGACACTTGGTGAGAGCTCTTGGGTGGAGTGGCCGGACAACCGTATAGTGCATTGGTTTGTCAAGAGCTCAAGGACAGAAGACGAAGCAAATTTGGATTCCCCTTCAATCCTGGTCATTTATTACCGAGTAAAATGCATTGGCGGTCATCGAACTTGTCTTGATAGCTCACTTTGATCATTGTATACGAGATATGGTGATTATACGGTCACTGGCTCAGCGTATAGCTCCATATTTGTCTGGTTGACCAGTCAAACAGTCCGCATGCGCCTCATCAGCTCGTGTTCTTTATCTATCTACGCGGGCCTACCTGTCAACGGAGAAAGAAGTACTGTAAAAACCAAAATTATGCTAGAGTCCGGACCGCTTCCGGAGCCCGCTCTCACCGCCCTGGCCCCTCAAGACGCCAGCTGCCCGCCGCATGCATGCATAGCAAGTAGTACTCCTTATGTGGAGGAGAGAGAGGCATTGACAAAGTCAAGGAGTGGGCTCTGCAAGAGCCCCTCTCTACACGTGCTCCTAGGTATAAAAAAATAGTTCTAAAAAAAGGCATAAAAACAATTGTGTCTTAAAAAAAGAAAGGTAAACAACATTTGATAGGAAATAGATAGAGAGAAAGTGAGAAAAGCTGTAACCTGGGCATTACATGAGGAAGGAGGGAGTGGTGCACATGCCAAGTTCACTGGGCCGCCGCATTTCACACTCCTCCGTCGTAACAGTGGAGACAATAGCTTTCATAAAAAATAAACAATGAATACTCGTTGCTCGTCCTCTATATCAGAAAGAATACTTTCATTCGCCGACATGTTGGACGTGGACCATCCTGGTCCACCTGCCATGCACAAAATTATCCTGGTCTACCCCGGTCGTATCGCAGGCCCAACCTTTCCTACTGTAAGTTGTTCGGACGAAGGAACTATCATGACTTCGTTGAATTCCTCTTCTTCTAGAAAACTTACTGTACCCGCAATACTGCTACCACACGCGAAGACTGGACGACACTGCACCACGTCATATCACTGAAACCCACTAGGGCAAACTAGCCCGCCTAGGTCATCTATTTTGGAACGAAGGGAGTACGTCTCTGCACTGCTATGATTTTGTGTTGCACGTCATATCACTGAAACCCACTAGGCCAAACTAGCCCGCCTAGGTCATCAATCGCTAAGCCTACAATTTTAGGAGCTAGGGCTATTGGTCGATCGACGAGGGATAAGTATAAGCATACCACGAGCTCATCAGCCCCAACGTTTCTCTTCGGTGAGTGTTTTGCAAGTACTATAGCTCGCACAGTAGCTAGCCTACTAACACCAAGAATCATCAAACAAGCCCTGCTGATATGATAAACAGTTCAAACTTACATCTAATCATGCCATATATTACATCAAAAGCTAGTGAGGATACATCTGTTTCCATAACTCGGAGAGGGTTCGCATGATTCATCGCATGATTCACTATCAAACAAAAGTAGCAAGATCCGCCCACACAAGACAGTGCACTAGCCCTAAGATGGTTTGATAACACGCATCATTCTGGTAATTAAACACAGGGCAATGCAAACTACCCTGAAGGATTAGCCCGACCAACTATTTCTTGTCATTGATCTCTCGGGCAATGACCACAACATGGACAGCGGCATGGGAATCGATTTCTGGGACGATGTCCGTAGGACTGACCATGACATTGGAATCGATCTCTGGGGCGATGTCCACAAGATGGACAACAGCATCGGAATCGATCTCCGGGGCAATGCCAACAGGACGGGCCACGACATCGGAATCATCAAGGACGTCCACCGACACCTGCACAACCCTAACATATTAGCAAGCACATTGCAAATAATTAAAAACCACAACTATGGTAATAAGCCATTATTTTTTACCTTGTGCAGCTCACCGGGGGATCTCATCCCTCCGGGGGCCATCTCCTCGTCCTCGATGGGGGCCCATCACCTTGCTAGAGGAATACTGCTTCTCAACGGCGACTATCTCCTCAAACTCGGTCTTGAGCCTCACATAGGTGGCAATCAGAGTTCCTGGGATAGGCAAGGTGGGGCCCTTGCTGTTCTTCCAACTTCCTTTGAGGAGTTCGTTCGCCAACGTCCTCAACTCTTTGGCCAATGCTTGTTTCTTGGAGTTCTTCGTCTCCATGGGTTGGCCCGCCAACATGGTCAACTCGTTGGTCGGTGCTCGCTTCCTGGAGATCGCTGTCTCCAGTGGGTTGTCCGTCGGCAACTCTTTGCCTAGTGCTCCAGGATCCATCAATGAACTGGCAAACAAAAATCAATCGAAAGGAAACCACAATCGTAATGAAAACGGGAAAATAATAGGATGTGAGAATCGGTCGGTGCTTCGCAAAAAGAAGATTCTTGGAATGAAAATATAGCAGCATAACTGATTCTCCCACCTTTCCTTTGTCGATACAGAAGAAAAATTGCAGAAGTGAGTAGCCTGGAGTGAGGTTTTCTTCAAGAAAGGGAAGAAAGGGCTTGAACGAGCGTTCTAGTGAAATGATGGTTGCTTCGTCCAGTCCAGCTTGGAGGCCACCTTACCGCTGCAGGTAAAGGTGTGGGTTTTGTGATGTGACGGGTCATGACGGCCACACCGGGGTTACAGGTGAGTCTCGACTATAGTGTAGGCGTTCTGGTAATGGGGGTCCCCAGACTTGCCTGCCTGCGGCCTGCGGCGTGGCTCAAAGGGGGGCCCAGCACGGCCCATCTTCATCAACACAGACCCAAGACCCTCGTGAGGGGCCAAGCCTCGCAGGGCAGACGACACGGAGCTTCCTCAGGCACGGCCTCATCAGGCTGGCTCGCGAGGAGGCGAAGAGATCAAGGCGGGGTACCTCACAAGGTGCCCGTGACGCAAGCCATGACGACCAAAGGCGCCAGGCGGGTGCCAGCCCACGCAGTGTCCTCCTTTCCTCTTTGGTGCAAAGGGAGCAAGCGCAGCCGCGGAGTACCGAGGCATCAGGCAAAGGTTGCCATTTTGATGCACCAAGACCAAGACCAGGATGACTGCAAGACGGAGGTCATTGTGGAGCCCAAGACGGCGTCACCACCAGAGCTTTGTGCAGGCGAAGACTACTTTTGTCAGGATAGCTGGTACTAGCTGTCCCCCTTCAAATTAGCCCGCCATTGTTGGCTCCCTTCCCACTCGATATTTGGGAAGAGGACCAGGGCCTCTATAAATAGGACCAGCCCCCCACAGGAGAGGGGGGATAAGGAGAGAATCAGAATCAGAGAGGGGGAGAGTTTTAGAGAGTTTTTGAGGGAGATCGAGACCAACAATAGGAGAGAGAGAGAAGGGTGACTGAACTCCTCCCAGCAGTTCATCGCCCCAGCCAAGAACAGACCCTCACGAGGCTGTTCTTCCTTGTATTGTTCATCATCATCAGCCCAAGAGGCAATCCACCACGCCACACACTGGAGTAGGGTATTACACCACAACGGTGGCCCGAACCAGTATAAACCCTGTGTCTCTTGTGTTGTTCTTTCCATAGCTTAGATCTTAGCGAGGCGGAGGGGTGCAGGTAGGTAGGAGGCGAAATCTTCGCGCGCACCCCAGTGTTCGAACCTCAAGGGTCTGCCGGAACCCGAAATCTGACATTTGGCGCGCCAGGTAGGGGTGCGCCGGAATTCATCTTCCACCACCCCGTTCTCCTCCGACCATCGCGCCCATGTCTGACGCTTGTCGGGCCCGCGCCGAGCGCCGGGCCGCTCTCGCTTCCCGCGTCGCCCAGACGGCTCCTGTCGGCGGGCGTCCTCGCCGTTCCCCGTCACCTGCCATCAATGCCACCATCGGCCCGGCGGGGGACGAGCAGCAAGCATCGTCTCAGCATCCGTCCGTGCGGCAAGACGGCCGCACCGCAACTCCCTCGCTCACCCCAGCTGGTTCTTCGTCCCGCGCGCTCCGCGCACCCATGGAGGCTCGAGCTGCGCTCATCGTGGCAAACGAGCTCCTGCGCTACCGTCCCGTCGACGATGTCTACGAAGAATGGCTCGACCGCATCGCCGAGCTCGTCCACGTCGCAGGGGGCTGTCCTGCGCCGTCTGTTCCGCTGCACCGCACCCCGCCCCGCGCGGGCGACGAAGCTCCGGCGGTGCCCCGGCCGCCTCCTCCTCAAGGAGGCGCCATGGCTCCAAGGCGCGTGGCCCCTGGGCGAAACCCGCTCCATCAGGTGCCAGCGGAGCAAGAGCAGAGCTGCCAGGAAGTCCCTCGCCCGCAAGAAGCTGCCCGGGCGCTCCCTGCTCCAGCACGTCACGACCATGCTCCTGCTCCCACATGTCAAGACCCAGCTGCAGCGCATGGGGACATGCAAGACCAAGCTCTCTGTCACCCAAGGCCTCCCGTGGCCACAGCAGGCTGCCGTGCCTTCACCACCGAGCTACGCAGCGTCGCGTGCCCCGGCAAGTTCAAGCCAGACCTGCCTCCTCGTTATGACGGCACGGCTGACCCTACGGAGTTCCTCCAGCTCTACGAGCTGGGCATCGAAGCTGCCAACGGAGACGAGAAGGTCATGGCGAACTGGTTTCCCATGGCACTCAAGGACGGGGCCCGCACCTGGCTCCTGAACCTGGCTCCAGGCACGATCTCCTCCTGGGATGAAATGCGCACCCGCTTCATCGCCAACTTCCAAGGTACTCGCGACCGGCCACCCGCCGTGAGCGACATGCGCCGCATCAAGCAACAACCCGGGGAGACCCTGCAGAAGTACATCCAGCGCTTCAACAACGCACGCCTCAAGATTCCCAAGGTGACTGAGGAGGCCATCGTCTCAGCCTTCTCCGACGGCGTGCACGATGTCAAGATGAAGGAGGAGCTGGCGATGCATGAAGACCTGTGCACTTCCTTGGAGCTGTTCAACTTGGCAACCAAGTGCGCCAGGGCTGAGGAAGGGCGTCTCTCCCTCCTCGAGCTGCCTGCCGCAGACCCAGAAGAGAAGAAGCCCAAGGCCAAGGATGTGAAGCGCAAGGGGACTGCCGTGCTCGCGGCAGAACCAGACACCAAGCGGGGCAGAGATCAGCCCGAACCTTCCAAGGGCAGCCAGTACTGTGTGTACCACGACCTCCACACCCACAACACCAACGAATGTCAAGAGCTCCGAGCCGTGCGGGAAGGAAGGATCGGCCGTCGCCCCAACCGCGGTGACCGGGGCTACGGTCGAGGAGGAGGAAGGAATGCAGGACGCTGGGAAGACCGTGGCCTGCGCTAAGGGTGGCGCGATCAACCTTGCGAGGATCACTGGCAAGACCCGCCTCGCGAGGAAGACTGGAGGGATCAGCCTCGCGAGGATCGCCCGCAAGGCAACGCAGGCCTCCCTCCGCTACCGCCGCAGCCAAGGAGAAACGAGGACCGCCACCAAGACGAGGGGGCTGGGGGCTTCCAGGAGCCGCGCGTGATCGCCTGCATCCTGGGTGGGGCTCAGGCCCCAGCCTCTCAACGCATCTTCAAGCAGTTCGCCCGCGAAGTGAATGCAGTCCTCCCCAGGCTTGAAGCCACGCACCCTCTCAGGTGGTCGGCGTGCGCCATCACGTTTAGCTCAGCAGATCAGCTCAAGTGTGCGGCTACAGCCGGAGTCCTCCCAATGCTTTGTTCCCCAATCATCAGCAACGTGGTGGTCACCAGGACCCTCATCGATGGCGGGGCAGGGCTCAACATCCTGTCCGTGGAAACATTCAACAATCTCCAAGTGCCCTACAGCCAGCTTCAGCCAACCAAGCCCTTCTCCGGAATCACCAACGGCTCCACGGTCCCGATTGGGCAGGTCCGCCTCCCTGTCACCTTCGGGGCACGCGACAACTACCGCACCGAGCTCATCGACTTCGACGTCGCTCACATTTGCCTACCGTACAACACCATCCTTGGGTACCCGGCACTGGCCAAGTTCATGGCCGTAACTCACCATGGCTACACCGTCCTCAAGATGCCAGGAAGTGGCGGAGTCATCACGGTGCCCTGTGAAGAGAAGGACATGGTGTGTTCCCTGGAACGAGCCTTTCAGGCCGCGTCACTGGAAGACCCGGATCGCGAAAGCAGGAGGCTTCCCGAGACCGCCCCTAAGAAGAAGAAGACATTGTCCGGCCCGGACCCTCAGGAGGCAGGCCCCTCTGGGCCCGTGCCTGCCCAGGGGGAACCTCCTTCCATCGCATAGGAAAGTGCGCCCGGCGCCCTCCTCAGGCAAGGCTCGGGGGCTCTCCCCTGGAGGGCCACCGACCTGGCTAGGGTCACGAGGGAGGCGCTTGGGCACCACATGGAGGCGTGTTTCGAAGCACGTTTCCCTCAAGAAGGAGTAAGGCAAGGAGAGCCAGACCCTCAGGAGTTCGTCAGCAAGGACATTCAGGAGCTACAGGAGTCAAGAGTCATGAAAGGCGGCCGCCGCCTACCAGCAGTGGCTCCCCATCCAGGCGAGGATGGTGGGCTGCGCGTCTGCATCGACATACCAGGGCTCAACCGAGTCGCCTCTCTGGAGCGCCTCCGGCCCTCGCGAGTGGGGCGCTAAGGAGGTCCACCCCACAACTACGTTCGCATGCCTTATGGCTTGCCGAACGCGGCTGCCACGTACCAGCGCCTCATGAGGGGCATCATGGAGGCACAAGAGGCCAGGCGTTCCGCAGCCCTGGCGGAGATGGAGATGGTCCGCGAGGAGCCACCAGCGCCTCCGGAGCCTCCCGAGGCCTCTGGGCCTGGGGGCTCGTGAGGATCGGCTCCCGCAGCCCACCAAGTCTGCTACACCAACACCCCTTCATCCTCAACGTCATCAGGTGACATCTTTCAAGTTTTCACTTCCAGCTGGGAGCGCCCCCCAGGGCTGCATTATTCCCAGGCCACGTGGGTCCGACCCTGCGGCGTGTATCCCTTTTATTTCATGTTGTTAGCTTACCTTGTTGGGGGCGCCCCTCGGGTTGCATGATCCCCAAGTCGCTCGGGCCAGACCCAGCAGCATGTATCTCATTTGCATTTATTTCCGGTTATGCATTATACCCACCATGCTTGATTATTTGATGCCGGTCCACGGCACCTCTTCTTCTTCATGCCGACCACTTGCACGTTAAAGGGGGGGGGGTACCTGAGCATCGCGACTCAGGGCTCTTACTGGCTCTCCAGCCCTCACCCTCTGGCCTTGTCCACGGCATCGCGACCTGGCATACCAGCGACGGCTGAGACCAGCTTGAGGGCCGGGACCCGAGGACGTAGAGTGCCGGCATCTAACCAAATTTGCAGGGAGACATCACAAGATAAGGCCCAGTGCCAGGCGCAACCCGCCTAGAGGTAGGGCCCCGTGAGTCCCGCGCTGGCCCACGGGTGCCCAGATACACCTCGCCAGGCCCTACCATGCCAGCCACGTGTCAGGGCGGGGCTGTACACGCCCCGGGGGCTCCTCCCGGAGGGGGGCCCCCTCCCATGTACCAGTGGAAGCACCATGCTCCGCGCTGGCTGACGACACTACCGAGGAGCGGCTATGCCCGTACACATACGGAAGCGCTATGCTCCGTGCTGGTGATAAACAACTGAGGGTGGCCCCCGGGCCGCATCAACCTCAGGGAGCCCAGAGCTCAGTGTCTAGCCTCATCGTAACGCCTCCCCTCGGGAGTACCGCGCGAGGGGGCTGGGCACGGGGGCTGCGCCTGGGTCACACCCAGACACACGCCGCCCAGCCAGGTCCCCCCGGGCCTGGTTCGTCGCGCGCCTCTCCCCGAGCGGAGCCAAGGTACGAGGGCCATTTGAGCGTCAAGGGGGACTCCTGAGCATCGCGACTCAGGAGCCTAACTGGTCACGTAGCCCCTCACTCCTTAGTTTCGAAAGGCTAACGGCGGTTGAGGTATGCGTGCGGCCGGGCTCTGCAGACGTAGAACGGTAGATCCACCCACATCACACCTCCCTACTTGCTGTTCGTGCACCAAGGGGGACTCCTGAGCATCGCAACTCAGGAGCTTAACTTGTCACGTAGCCCCTCACTCCTTGGCCCCGTCCTGGTTTCTGGTCGGGACTAACGCTGGGTGAGGTATGCGCGCGGCCGGGCTCCACCGGCGTAGAACATAAACAAGTAGGAAGGAAAAGCGCAAATTTCAAGGAATTCAAAAGCAAATATTACAGTCCATACTGTTATCTCGATGCCAAACACAAGTTTAAACGCCTCCCCGAGGCATGATACATGTGCAGGAATTAAAGGCAGGACAAGAGCCACAACGGAGTCACTTGTCGGTGGTGGAGCAGCACGGAGTGGGTTCGCCTTATGGAGCAGTGGGGTTGGCAGCGCCTTGCTTCGGCTTGGTGCTGAAGGACCAGAACTTCCCCAGCAGAGCCTCCACGCGACCCTTCACGGCCTCGGCAGCGGCAGCAGCACACTCGCCGCTTACTGGCTCCAGCAGGCTGTCGAGGTCGACGTCGGGATCGTGAAGGTAGATGTGGGTGAGCACCCGCGTCAGTGCTGCAGAAGACAGGACCCGCGCCTCGGCCTCAGCCGTGGGCCAAGGCCAAGGGCGACATCTTCAAGAGCACGAACTAGGAAGGGAAGCAGCTTGGCAGGGCCGTCCTCGGCGCCAGCCAACGGGCTCTCCAGGCCGCTGTCATAAAGCGTCCTCAGCAAGGAGCGAGCCTTCGCCTCCATCTCCGTGAAGGCCACGCGGTCCTCGGCAAGAACCAGGGCCTTGTCGTCTAGCTCGGCCTTCCTCGCCCCCAATTCCTGCACCAGCGTGCCTAGGCGGTCGCGGCGCTTCCTGAGCTTGACCTCCCTCTCCTTGACGGCCGCCTCGCGAGCCTTCACGCCTTCTTCCTGCTCTTGGCGAAGGTGGGCCTCTTTCGCGAGCTGGTCCCGCAGGCCTTGCAGCTCGTCCTCCAGCACCTTGCAGCGACCACGGACGTCGACCACCTCCCCCAGGGCTGTGTCACGAGCAGCCTTCGCCTCAAGGACGGCCTGCTTCTCCTCGTCGCAAGCCGTTGAGGCCTGGACCAGCGCCGCCCGAATCGAAGCGTCGGAGCAAACCCATCCTGAAGCCAGCTCCAAGCGCCCGGCCACCAAGCGAGGGTCGGCGCCAAGAAGATCCTGCCGCAGCCGGTCCAGCCCAGCAGCACGATCCAGAACGGCAAAAGGAGTCGGAGAGACAGCAGCCAGTGGAGTAGGAGGAGAAGGCGGCAGCGCGGCCACATCATCCTGAGGCGGAGTCTGTTGCGCCCCAACGGCTGTAGTGGCGGCAGCAGGCAAAGGCACCTCGGGAGTCACTTGGGCCATGGGGGCTGAGCTCGCCCCAGCCAGCTCAGCCAGGCCTCGCGAGGACGACCGGGCAGGAGAAGCCCGTGCGCCGCGGGCACCCTCCTTCGCGGGCAGAGGCGCTGCCACGGATGGAACCTCGGGAGCTCCCTTCGACTTCTTTGCTGCGGGCGCCAGCCTATCCAAGAGATGTGGATGTCAAGCCTCAAAAGCAGAACAAGAAATAAAGACAAGAATCAAACGCTTACGGGTCGTCGCCCATGAGCTCGAGCGGCCTCCGGCCAAATTTGAAGCCTGAAAGCCGGCTGGAAGGGTCAACCTCGGGGAGGTTGGAAGCGGAAGGTGCGTCTGCAGTCCGCCTCGGGGCCAGGGCAGACCCGCGGGAGATCAGCCCGGTCCTGTCCTTCTTCGGGATCGGGGGCAAGCTCCCGCCGTCCTGCTCATCGTCATCCTCGTCGTCATCCTCATCGCCATCGCTCGGAGAGAGGCGGAGAACGCGGGACCTGCGCCGGGGGAGGGGAGCCCTCGACTCTCCATCAGTCGCTTTGGAGTCAGGCCCTTTTTCCCACTCCCCTCCTTCCTCCTCTTTGCTGGAGTCGTCGGAGGGCACATCCACCGGTTCCTCGGGAGTTTCCATGGGCACGGGCCCATCCCCGTTGAAGACGGGCATGGACTCCACTACCTGCTCCCAGTCGTTGCGGAGGAACAGGGGCGTAGGAGCGCCCTCCAACCTCGCCACATCGCCCCCGACCAGAGATTGGAGGACCGCAGCCAGATCTCCGTCGGCCAAGGCCGCGGGGCTCGGATGGGGCCTCCACATCGGAAGTGAGTACTGCCGAAGCGCAGCCAGCTGGTGCTCCAGGAATTCCCTCAGCAGCGACGTGCCGGTCAGATTCGTCGCCGCCATGTTGGCCGGCCTCAGATCCGCGTCCATCTTCTCCAACACCAGCTTCGCGCGGGGGTCCGCGAGCTCCGCTCGACCCCAATCGCTGGAGCTCGTGGGCTGCTCCGTGGGCAAGATCAGCCAAGGGTGGATGCGCCCAGCATCCGCCAAGACCCACTTGCTCCTGAAGCCCTCAATCCTTTTCCCGGGGTTCAAGATGGCAATGGCGCCACCGTACGCGATGAAGCTCGCACACGCGGAAGCAGGACCGCGAGAGGTCCGGAGGTAGAAGTAGTGGCGCAGCAAGGCCACTGAGGGCTGCACCCCTACGTGAGCCTCGCAGTAATAGGCGAAGATTGCCAGGAGAAGGACGGAGTTGGGGTGGAGATGCGGAGCCTGTAGCTTGTAATGGCGGAGGACAGAGAAGAAGAACTCGGAGAAGGGAGGCACCAGGCCAGCAGCAATGGCACTTACGAAGAACGGATAGAAGGTGCTCCCTTGACCCTCAGGGGTGGCGGAGCCGGCCTTGAACACCTTCGCCCCGTCGATGCCCCGCGCCGCCGCCATCCGGCGCAACCGGGCGAGGCTCGCCTCCGACACGTTCGGCGAGTCCAGGGCAGACGAGTACCAAGCTACGGCCGGGGGCTGACGAGGCGCCATGGCTTCGTAGGTCTCACGGTCGGAGTAGATCTAGAAATTTTGGAGGAAGGAAGGAGAGGCGCAAGAAAGGGGATCTGAGCAGCAACCGGAGAAAGCAAAAAGCAAAGCCTAGGCAGATGCCGCTCCTTGATCAACTCGCGCGGTTGCTAAGGCGCTCACGTCCAATCAACCGCCACATGGCGCCCAAGGCCGCAGGCTGTTAGGGCCCGCGGCGCTTCACTCTTGCCCTTACGCCTCCCTGCACGGCCAAGTCCAGGCGCGCCTTGGGACCGGGGGCTACTGTCGGTGTTCTGGGAACAGGGGTCCCCAGACTTGCCTGCCTGCGGCCTGCGGCGTGGCTCAAAGGGGGGGCCCAGCACGGCCCATCTTCATCAACACAGACCCAAGACCCTCACGAGGGGCCAAGCCTCGCGGGGCGGACGACACGGAGCTTCCTCAGGCACGGCCTCATCAGGCTGGCTCGCGAGGAGGCGGAGAGATCAAGGCGGGGTACCTCACGAGGTGCCCGTGACGCAAGCCATGACGACCAAAGGCGCCAGGCGGGTGCCAGCCCGCGCAGTGTCCTCCTTTCCTCTTTGGTGCAAAGGGAGCAAGCACAGCCGCGGAGTACCGAGGCATCAGGCAAAGGTTGCCATTTCGGTGCAACAAGACCAAGACCAGGATGACTGCAAGACGGAGGTCATTGTGGAGCCCAAGACGGCATCACCACCAGAGTTTTGTGCAGGCGAAGACTACTTTTGTCAGGATAGCTGGTACTAGCTGTCCCCCTTCAAATTAGCCCGCCATTGTTGGCTCCCTTCCCGCTCGATATTTGGGAAGAGGACCAGGGCCTCTATAAATAGGACCAGCCCCCCACAGGAGAGGGGGGATAAGGAGAGAATCAGAATCAGAGAGGGGGAGAGTTTTAGAGAGTTTTTGAGGGAGATCGAGACCAACAATAGGAGAGAGAGAGAGAGAGAAGGGTGACTGAACTCCTCCCAGTAGTTCATCGCCCCAGCCAAGAACAGACCCTCATGAGGCTGTTCTTCCTTGTATTGTTCATCATCATCAGCCCAAGAGGCAATCCACCACGCCACACACTGGAGTAGGGTATTACACCACAGCGGTGGCCCGAACCAGTATAAACCCTGTGTCTCTTGTGTTGTTCTTTCCATAGCTTAGATCTTAGCGAGGCGGAGGGGTGCAGGTAGGTAGGAGGCGAAATCTCCACGCGCACCCCAGTGTTCGAACCTCAAGGATCTGCCGGAACCCGAAATCCGACATGTAGCACCTCGCTGTGATTTGGTGGATGGCACGCGGGCCCGGATGCTTTGAAATGTCCCGCATGTAGATATAGCGCTAGTCATATAGGAGTGCTCAATATTGTGCACCATGACCAAGGCGGAGAGGAAAACGAGAGAACTACGTAATTAATGCATGAGTTTAATTAGGGTAGTTTTGTAAAGTACGAGATACATTCCTCCAATTGCAAAATGCCTTGGTTCATGAGATTTGAGATTTGAGCCCTATAAACTGGAAGGGAGGGATTACTGCACACGGTGTAGTCTAGTCACTTGTTGAAATCTCTAGAAAGGCAAATACTCCTTTCCGGTTTACAGGGCTATACTATTCCCTCCGTCTAGGTGTTTAAGTCATCTTAGGCTAGCCATAGTGGGAGTAACTTAGCTAGTAACATAGCGCACTCCAAGAATTTTTTGCTTATGTGGCAAGTAATTAATGAGAGGTGGTAACATAATATGTTACTGTAACATAGTGCTTTTCAAGATAAGATGAGTCTACAAGCTAATAAATGAAGCCATCTAAAATACTACTATTATGTTACTTTGCATTATGAAGGTAGTAATTTAGGCTAGTGTCATATGCATGACACTAGTCTAAGTTACTCCCCACTATGACCAGCCTTACGAAAACCAAATAGTCCCAAAACACTTAGGCGCGGTGCATTAACTTCTACCTTGTTTCTTGTTTCTTGACATATCAACCAATAAGAGATGAGAGGTGTGCATGCTTTTAATGACTTGCAATGGCTAGTTCATTGCATGCAATGCTATTAATTAGCAAATAAACATTGGTGACCCCAGGAGGAAACGGTGCTAAGCATGTGGACCTATGCAGAATGAGTATCAACCAATGGATAATGGAGTTTAATTGTTAAACAATAGCAGTTTTGTCTTATGCAAGAGCCTGGCTAGTACTCCAAGGAACCGCACCACGCGAGCGTTCGCAACTGCCACGTTCGGGTTGCGCTTGGCTCTTCGTCTCTTCGAGAAGACGAACAATAATGATTACTCCTACTTCTATAGTATTGAATGCACTGCTGCATGTCCGTCCACCTCGTGCGGGAGGGATAGCGAAAGCTTCAACTTACTGCTCCTGCCTTTGCGTCCATGACAGGTGGGCCCAACAGGTGGTTGGCCCTCCTGTCATGCAGCCAAAGGCAGGTGTAGTTAAGGCACCGGAGCTCAGTCCGCGAGGGAGAGGGCGTTGTAGTAATGAAATTTCTCGGTCTTGTACGAGTTGACGAAGGTAGGGGTTGCTTGCTTGCCAGGGTTGCTCACTACGTATATATAGGCCGGAGCCTCCGCGCTTGCTTGCTAGGGTTGCTCTATTCACACACTCTCATCCTCTCCAGATTTAAACAAGATAGGGGTAGTAACACTGTCTTTCTCCCTTCAAAAAACACTGGCTTTCTATCCTCACCGTTGGTTACAGATCCAGATGTATCCCCCTTCGCCGGTGAAGGGGCGGAGGGGCAGCGTTTAGGCCGTCGTCGACAGCGAGGGAGGAGACCCACTGCCGGCCGCACTGTTATCTCTGGCTGAGCGCCGGCGCGGGAGGTCCTCCGATCCCTTCGTCGTTGCCTGTGGGCGGATCCGGCCTCCCGCCGCCCACCTATCCACATCCTGACGACCTTCAGGTATATCTTCGTTCGAAACCGCCTTAGCTCTACTTCCCCAACTCGCTACGTCGCTGCATGTGCATCATTTTCTACCTCTCAGCCCCTCTCGATTGGATGGTCCAACGTCACATATTTTTTCTTCTATTGTTAGAGGTAAAGCTACTTCATGGAGTCGAATCTTGTACTCCCTCCGTCCGAAAATACTTGTCATTGAAATGGATGTATCTAGATGTATTTTAGTTCTAGACACATCCATTTTGATGACAAGTAACTCCGGACGGAGGGAGTACTTGATTCAAACAAGAAATAGAGTGGGGGTGGGGGAATTTAGTATGTACATCGGACTTGGTACAAACAGGAAGGAAAGGGGGTGAAAGTAGTACAGACTGGTCATCCAACCGGTCTCTTGGTCGAAAAGGGAAATATAGGGGTAACGCTGTACACAGTGGTATGACCAGGACTAGATTTGCTATCCACACATAGGAGTAGGTGTCTAGAGTGAACAAAAATGGGACCAACCCAGATATGTTTCTTGGATGTTTGTTTCTCGGGGCAACAAACTATGAATCACCACTTTATGCCCCTGTTTACGTACATGGTGCTGGATTGCTGGTGCACCCACTGTTATAAGCCATGACAAGTTTAGCCAAATGTTTTTGCCTGTAATCGTTTGAGACTCTGACTATTTCCTCTGTGCCTTTTTGTGCAAACTGGGATATCCAATTCACCTGGTTGCTGTTGTGACCTTTTGGTGCACTGCACAAAGCTCTTCTTAAAAGAAGTGACTTTTGTGCTGTTTAACTGGAATGTCAGAATGGAACAGTTGGTTCATTTTGGTAGAACTGCACAAAGGGAGATCTGTGTTCCAATCCTCATCATCCATATTGGCGCCATAACCTTCCTTTAGGTAAGAATGATATTTAATGCATGTGTTCATCTCTATTTTCCGACTGCCATGAGAAAATAATGCTGTTTTTTACTAGTACACTTGTACTCCCTCACTGACAAAACCAATTCTGAATTAGAAGGCCAATCATGTACTTGGTTTCACCAACTGGTGAGGAGAAAGAGAAACAGAGCATGAAGAGGAAGAAGAAGAAGAATAAACAGTGCCAAGGCGATCTTGCTAAAGCCAGAGGCCTCAGTCGAGGCCATTCAAGGGCTCCGGCAACGACTACCTTACATGTGAGACGATCCTCCAGGGAGCCCTTCCACTTCTGTTGTCTCACTTAATTAATTAGGAGTACTTAAGTACCACTAATTTATTACTGCCTAATTTTCCTGTTGGAGTTAAACAAATCTTTAGTAGGACCCTATGCTGAATCATGTACGTGTGTATGTTTGTCTATGGAGGTGAATCATGTGGTGGAGCAGGGAGGGAATATTATTAGTGTCATGACATAATAGTGCTATTGTTTTGCATGCCAATTTATTGCCATTGGTTCAATGAGGCAATGTTTTGCGTATTGTCCATCATGAATTTGATGCTACTGGTTGAGTAATATGCTAATGTCTTCCTATCCTTTCTCACTAAGCTAATGAAGGTTTCACCTTGTTCCTACTTGTGCAAACAGGGATCATGTTGTGCCAATCATACATTAAATGGAACTACACAAGACAATACAATGAACTGTATCCCAGCCAGTGCTTTAACTCTGCTGGAAGTTCTTGATAATCTTTCGATATAATCTCAACACTGGTAAACAAAAGTGATTTCAACCATACATTTGAAGTGCACAAAAATATATACTATTGTGTGATTCCAGTGAGTGCTTTATCATCTCTTATGGGACTACATGAATAAGCTTTTTTTTCTCAGGTTGGTACGGGCCTAAGGCCTTCATCCATATTAGTTTGTTGTCATCTCTATTTGTATCATGCTACTGTCATGAGAAAATCCTTTATCTTTGCACGTTAAGGTTTTGCAACCTATGGTAAATGGCAATGCTTTGAGTGTTGAGTTGAGCTAATTGGCACTGATTAAATAAACTAATACCTCTCTTTAAGCAAGACTACTATGTTGCTAACTTTACCCATTAAGATAATGAGGGTGCTTCTATTTGTTAGTGTATGTTTCATAAACTAGTCCCACTATTACAATAATCTCACTCTCTCAATATATGTGCCAACAGGGATGCTCGATTTTGGTGGAATTGCACAAAAACTTTGGGTGCTTCATTGCCTCGACAGCTTCCGTCCTTTCCTGTCAGTTGCTAAACTCCGCATGCTTTCTTCCTTTGCTGTCAGTCGCTTGGCTTATCTCGGCTTCCAGTCAAAGGAAATAGTAATTGATATGCTACCTCACACAGGTTGGTACTGGTCTTTATCCTGATTATTGTGCCTGTCATATGTATTGGTAATTTGGTATTGTGCTACTGTTTTCCGATTTCATAAAGGAGTAATTTGGAGCCTGAACTCGTAGGCAAATCATTACATTGGGTGATTTCAGTAGAACTGCACAAAATGATCAGATGGACAGGTACTTATGCTGCTGCTATGTACTCCAAAGTTCACTCAGACAAGCATCGATGTTGACAAGAAGTGCCTATATTCATTCGAGTATCAACCGGCGTAAACCAATTGTCAAACTCCAAGTGTTAGGAGAGTGAATGCCAAAAATATTGCTTGGTGCATAGCCCAAAAAAACGCAGTCCAGTCTTTGGTCCCAACTTGTGCCTTTTGGTTATCGGCACATATGGTAGCGAACTATATGACATGGAGTCTAAAGATTCCATACAAGTTGGTTGACGCGTATATTCATCTGGAACTTAATCAGTCTGCACGCCAAGGATGCTCCATTTCAGTTGAACTGCACAGAAAATTTGGGTGGTTCATTTTCTCAACCGCCTCCTTTCTCGTCTTCAATGTAGAATTTTGGCGAGATACAGGACCAAGATGACCCAGTAAACTGGTTGGATGAAAGTAGTGGCCAAGTTGCTCAAACCTCCCTGGGCACGAGGCCACTATTTGAGGATAAACCTACAAGCAAAGTTCAGATTGTCTGTGTTGCCTCTTATGTACTCGAAAGTTTACTCGTACAAGAACTAATTTTAGCAAGAAGTACCTCCGATTGAACACCATTTACCAGTCTGTACCCTAGGTAATTAAAGTTCGTCCATGGATCATATTGGCTGTGATCTCAATCATTTGGATGCATAAACATACTGAACATGCGTATATCCGAATCTTTTTGTAAATTATGTATGAATATTGTCGTGTGATCTATCAATCATTTGGATGCATAGATATGCTGAGCTTGTGTATATATGAATCTTTTGAGTTGTTGATTGTGAATGTTGGCTATGGATATGAACGTGTCCTATGAACCTGAGTTTGATATGAATGTTTACCTTTTCTGTTGTATTTGTCTGTGAACTTGTTAGTATGCCTATTGTGGGGTATAAAACGTAGGTCTCTTATAAAAGTAATGCCGTGTCCAATTTATGTTTTCCCTTCTAACCACCGCGGCTGTGCTGCCGCGCACCCGAACCAGTGAAGTTTCCCACTCCTCTCCATCTGCGACTCCACTGCAGCTTAATAAATAGTAACGTCTTCGGTTTTAGCCCGGTTTTCCGTAGATTAACCAGGCAATTCTCTTCTTCTTAATTAATCGACGAGGCAATTCTTTTGCCTCCGTTTTGGAAAAAAAATAGTAACGTCTAACTGAGCCAGTTAGTTAGATGCGTACACTTGGTGTAGTAGGATCTTTATTTAGTTTGATGCATACACTTGTTATTTTTTGGTAGCCCTTTTGTAATGATGGCTGATGTTTGGTTTGGAAGAGAGAGCTGCGTCTCCACTCTTCTGGCATGCTTACTTCTTCTATTGCACCCCTAGCCCTGGTTGCTGCTGCTGCTGTTTTCAATGTACAATCAGTAGTGTATATTGTCTGTTGGTTGAATAAATGTGTTGTTAGAATGACAAACACAATGTTTTGGAAGTCGTTGCATGGTTCGATCCTTTAGTGCCCCGTACTGTACATAGCGCATACTATTTATCGTACGGAACACATTTTTTTTGAAACTCGGAACACATTTTCCACTTGTTGATAACATGCAGCCCACTGATGAAGGCCCAATAGAGAAGCCCATAATTAACTGGAAGGGAGGCTCTCACATGAATCCGGCCCAGGTACATGCTCATGGTCCCCTAAACATAAACAAGTAAATAAATAAATAAAGCTAAATGCTCATGCACCAGTTCTTTGGGAAAATAGGTAGCCCAGTATTTCTTTTTGAAGAATACCCAAGCTAGGCCTATTTGTTTTCTCCGAATTACTAGGCTGCAAATCTTTCAAGATGAGGAGGGATGCATTCTGGCTGGCTTAAGAGTATGGTCAATGTCTGTTAAAAGTAATATCAAAAGGGGTTGAAAATTCCAAAAAAATTTTATAGCAAATGGGATATAAGTTTCTTTTTTTGTTTTTGTTCTTCACTGATTTCTTATACGTATTTCATTGGATTTAACATGACATAGTACTAATTTATTTTTAAATTTGTTTTAGTATGGCTATTAATTTTTGGATTAAGAATATTTCATTCCCCAGCAAAAAATTGCGAATTTTCAAAATATCCCACATATTTAGTTAAATTTTTGACCCTGGTACTGACCAAAAAATGGCCAGCAATTCTAAAAATGGAAAACGGGCTGCAATAAATTCCATATGAATTAGAAAATGAGTAAAAATTATAAAAATAATAGCAAATGGGCTGTACACGCCACAGATTTCGAGGCTGACTTGTTTACGCAAGGCTTTGTCAGTGAACACATGATTCTAGCAGCAATTAGTGTTGGATGTCCATCCAACGGCCGACGTGCTTCTTCAATCTCTAATCTTCCTGCTCCAGCCGCCTAAACTAGCGCCAGCGGGACTGCCTGCTCCCTCGTCTTGTGGCCCGCTGTGATGCCGCGCAGGCTTCCCGGGCCCACCCTACTCCCTCCGCTGGCCTGGCCGCACACAATCAACTGCCTCCTTATTACGCGAAAAAAATGATTCCTCCCACTGACATCTGGGGCGCACCGGTTGGGAGGCTGACCTGTGGGCCTACTAAGTTGACGCGTACGCAGGGCTTGTCAACTTAGTCAACAAACGATTCTAGCAGCAGTAACCATTGGATTTGAATCGAACGGTCCTGCCGCTTCTTCAATCGCTGCTCTTCTTGCACCAGCCGCCCAAACCAGTGCCGGGGAGACCGCCTGCTCCTGCCTCCAGTGGCCGGCTGTGCTGCCGATGAGGCCTCATCGCCCCCTACTACTCCCACCGCTAGCCAGGCCCTGCGGCGACGGCAGCCTCACACCGCAGCCGAACCAGCGAACCCTCGTACTCCTCTCCGCGTGGGCATCCACTGCCGCGTCTTCCCCGGCTCCGCGTCGTCCCCTTCCTAGGCCTCGTCGTTGTCCACTGCCTTGGTGCTCTCGGCGCGACGTGGTCAACGTGGTCAACGACATTCCATCGGAAGAGTAATGTATGTGGAGAGGCTGACAGCTGGGTCCACGGCCACAGCCCTGTTTTTTTGTGATTTGCCAAGTAAGTCGCTTTGTCAGGCCTGTTGGGCTGCAAATCTTTCAAGACGAGGAGAGCTTTCATTCGGCTGGCCGAGAAAATGGCCCATCAGTAATGAGAAATGGGCTGTACATTTTTAAAACACATCAAACCGGTAATTAGTTTCAAATATCTTTTCTTCATTTCGAGATTTGAAATTACATTAATTTTCATGTGTGGAGAATTTGTTGGATTTTATATTGATATACATTTATTTTTAAAATCAGTTTGAATGTGAGTCGAAATTTCGGGATTAAAAACAGTTCGGACCACACTGAAATATGCAAAATTTCGTATAATTTTTTAACCGTGGCCACAATATGGGCTGTAATGCTAACAAAAAGAATATGGGCTCCAAAAAAACCTTAATAATTAGCAAATGGGCTGTAAATTATTAGAAATAATGGCAGATGGGTTATATGCTGTTTTCCACAGATTTGAGGCTTTCCTAAAAAAAGTTGACGCGCAAGCAGTGGCTGTTGGATGACCATCCAACAGCCGTCGTGCTTCTTCAATCTCTGCTCTTCCTGCTCCAGCCGCTCAAACAGGCGCCGATGGGACTGCCTGCTCCCTCCTCCCCGTGGCCAGCTCTGCTGCCGCGCAGGCCTCACTGCCCCACCGTACTCCCATCGCTGGCCTAGCCATCCCTCTACTCACCACACCTGTTGTTACTCTCCAGCGATGGCAGATGAACCACTAAACCCTCGTACAGTCGTACTCCCCTCCGTGTGGGAAACAATTGCCAAGTCTTCCCTGCCTCCATGTCGTTCCCTTCCTAGGCCTCGCCGTCGTCCACCGCCCTGGTGCTCTCGGCGCGGTCTGGTCAACGTGGTCAACGACCGACATGCATCTGAAGTAGACTGTACGTGGAGAGGCCGACAGCTGGGTCCACGGCCGCACGCAAGGAAATGTCTCCTTATTATGCGCAAAATAATGATTCCTCCCCTTACATCAGGGACCTACCGAAAGGGCCTCTATATTTCGCGAAAAAAACGTTACCGCCGCTGAAAGCTCGGACCCACTAGCTATATCTTTGCACGCAAGGAAGTGCCTCCTTATTATGCTAAAAAAATGAATACCCCCTGCTAGCTGGGACCCACCTTGGTGGGAGGCTGACTTGGGCCTACTAAGTTGACGGGGACGGAGGGCTTTGTCAACTTAGTCAATATGCACGATTCTAGCTCCAGTGACCGTACGATGTCCATCCAACGGCCGTAGTGCTTCTTCAAGCTCTCTTCTTCTTGCTCCAGCCGCCCAAACCAGCGCCAGTCGTGCCTCGCGCTCCTGCCTCCCATGGCCGGCTGCGATGCGGCGGAGGTCTCACCGCCCCCTACTACTCTCACCGCTGGCCAGGCCATCCCTCTACTCACCCACACCCCTTGTTATTCTGCGGCGACGGCAGCCTCACACCGCACCAAACCAGTGAACCCTCGTACTCCTCTACGTGTGGGCATCCACTGCCGCGTCTTCCCCGGCTCCGCGTCGTCCCCTTCCTAGGCCTCGCCGTCGTCCACCGCCCTGGTGCTCTCGGCGCGGCGTGGTCAACATGGTCAAGGAACGGCTTTCATCGGACGTGGACTGTACGTGGAGAGGCTGACAGCTGGGTCCACGGCCGTAACAAGGAAGTGCCTTCTTATTACGTGCAAAATAATTATTCCTCCACCTGACAGCGGGACCCACCGGACGGGCCACCGTATTTCATGAAAAAACGTTTCCCCCTGACTGCTGGGATCCACCAGCTACATCTTTGCACACAAGGAAGTGCGGCCGGGCAAAAAAAACGATTCGCCCCCTGACTGCTGGGAGCCACCAGCTACATCTTCGCAGGCAAGGAAGTGCCTGACAGTCGGGACCCACCTGGTCGAAGCGTACGTAGCGTTGTTATTCTGGTCGCGAACGTGTACATACATACTGGTCGATGTAGAGGCGCACACATGTTGTAGTAGAGGCGCGCACGTAGCATTTACACGTACGTACATCGGCTAGGGTGCAACAAAGAAAATACGGCCACATATGTGTACATACGGGCGGGGTCTCGAACGCCTACTCACGCATACGTACGGCGAGGGCTCGTGTACATGGCTGGGTCGGAACGGAGAAACAATGTCGTCGTCGTGTTCATGGGGAGTCAACGGAATGCGTCGTGTTCATGGGGAGGCAACAGAATGCGTCGTGTTCATCGGGATGGCTTGGACGGAACAGGCGATGGAAACGAGGCCTGGTGTACCACAGAACGGAGGAAACGGCCTTGTGTTCGACCGGCCACGTTCGAAACGGGATCCTGTTGATCGGGAGGGGTCTGGCGTACCGCAAAACGGAGGAAACGGACCTCCTACGGTCGAAACGGGGGTCCTGTTGATCGGGAGGGGTGTGGCGTACCCCAAAATGGAGGAAACGAACTTGTGTTGGAGCGCTACGGTCAAAACGGGGGTCCTGTTCATCGGGAGGGGTGTGGCGTACCGCAAAACGGGACTCCACGGGATACTGTTCATCTCCACCGTCGACCTCCTCCAGCCTCCATGGGCTCCTGTTCATCCAGCCTCCATGGGCTCCTGTTCATCCAGCCTCCACCGCGCGCTACTCCACCGGCTACTGTTCAACCACCCCTCCACTGTCTACTGTTCATCCAGCCCTCCACACCACGGGGTCCTGTTCAACCACCCCTCCATGGGCACCCCTCCACCGTCTACTGTTCATCCAGGCCTCCATACCACGGGGTCCTGTTCAACCATCCCTCCACCGTCTACTGTTCATCCACCCTCCACACCACGGGGTCCTGTTCATCCACCCCTCCACGGGCACCCCTCCACCATATACTGTTCATCCAGCCCTCCACCACACCACGGGGTCCTGTTCATCCAGAGGCAACGCCACCGCTCACTGTTCATCCAAACCCCCCTGCAACGCTCACTGTTCATCCCATCGATCGGCTTCAGTTAGCAGCAGTAGTGAAGGAATCGCTCGATCGGTTTCAGTTAACAGCCATCGATCAATCGCTCGGTTTCAGTAGCGCGTAGCCTGCAGTGCAATCGCTCGGGTTCGCTTCAGTTAGAGCCCAACGCCTCGCTCGGGTTCAGTTAGAGCCAACGCCTCGCACACACGCGCGTACGTGTATGAGAGAAACATGCATCACTCGGCCCCCGACCTCCCACCGTAAC
This sequence comes from Triticum urartu, assembly GCF_003073215.2. Taxonomy (NCBI): domain Eukaryota; kingdom Viridiplantae; phylum Streptophyta; class Magnoliopsida; order Poales; family Poaceae; genus Triticum; species Triticum urartu. Next base: position 254,614,697 of record NC_053028.1, on the reverse strand, counting down.
CAGGAACTCCCCGAAATTTTCCTCCCCCTCGCTTCTACCACGGTTTTTTCCGTCATGGATGGCCCAAAGAATGTCATGCAGCTGTGTCTCCGGCCCGCCCAGGACGAAAAGCCCATTTTCTGTCATGATTTTTTGTCATAGAAGTAGGAGCCCACCACATCTATGATGATACCGGGTTTTGTCACAATTATCGTCATAGAAGTGTCATATGTATGACATAATTTTTTTTCGTTCGGCCCAAAATATCACAGATGTGTCTTTTTTTTGTAGTGTTGTGTTCCATTCGTGAGGTATATGTTTGGATGAAAGAAGTGACTTCCTCTAACTCACGTGCATTTGGTGCAAGTTGCTGCCATGAATTTGAGAAACTTGTTTTGCTTCCCCTGGAATCATCCCAAGCCAGTCATGCATATGTGCGAAGTATTATGTGGTTTGGAGACTTGCAACCTTCATTCTATATGTATTCTTAGCACACCAAGCCACTGATTGACTTGTTCAAGGCAAAGAAGTCTAGCGTGTGTAAAGACTTTGAAATCCTTGATGATGGATCCTAGCCTAAAGTCGATAGTGTTACATTATAAGACTACTATGTGGTCATTCTTGTCTTGGACAACATGCTCACATGTATGTAGCAGAACCAGCTCGTGTTTTGGAGCTTGCTATCGTAGTTCATTTTCCGAGAATCTTGCAATGTCATCTCATCGATTTGGGTTGCAAACTTTCATTTCTCTTTCTAGACCAATGAGTCTAGACTATCCTGACACCAACCAGATCTAAATCTCAGGCAAGTGTGATGGTTGGAACATTTCCCAAGAACTATAATATTGGTCTCTCTGTAACCCGGTAAAGTGGATGTCCTAGCCAACACACCCAGCCGAAAGACCCATTATTGTAGTATCTTGAGAAAATTGGCCACCTTTCCATAAGGATTACGTAGGATTTACTTCCATAGTTATTCCTTATGGATTCTTGCGCTCCCGAAGTCCGACCTTCTATCTGATGTTCTAGATACCAAGCCATATAAATAAATGGGTTACGCTAGCACATCAAGGAGAACATTAGAAGCAGAGTGCTAAATGTCTCTCGGTCAATCATCTGATTTTGTTTCCTTGGCCTCGCTAAGGAGAAATCTGAGAAGGTGTTATCTCCCTTTGCATGTGCATCGTCCATCACCGTTCATCATGGTAGTATCTTGTGTTGCCAGGATCCTTGACACGGATATTGGTAAAACGTGTTGAATATGGAAATGCTCAAGTTCTTGAGAGCACGCGCAATCACTAGGATTTATCGTCGGCATTAATTGGGATCCGCTCTCAGTTTCCTTGGTTATGCTACAACTTTTACAATAGTGGAATCTCTCTCTACTATTGGGTTTCTCCCTAGTTACTAGAATCATTCCCAGCATTTGCATTTTGTTCCCAGCTTGCACCGCTATTGTGTCATCCTACTATGGACTACCCTTCTCAGTAATTACTGATCAGGATCATCTTCAAGTGGTCCTACCATGGGTCCCATCCATTTCCGATGATAAGCAAAAATCATCCGTTGCGTTGTCTTCAACAAGGTAGTCCACATCATCCATTATAGTCCTAGTATGTCATTCTTTGGACTCCTTCAAATGATCGATTGTAGCTGCCCTATTCTGGTATAAAGAGTTTCAACGATCTTTGTATCAAAAGTAATTCTTTTTGCCACTTAAGGGAATAATTCTACGAGTCACATTCCCCGAGGTGTCCCGTTATGGAATCATGGCAATTATCTCCTCGCTACTTGACCCCATTCACCATCTTCTCAAGCGTGGAATTGTTGTCTACCAAATTGAACCCCGTCATCTGTTCTTCCATCCCTTCCGAGGTGTGTTTGAATGTCTTAGCTCGAGAGATGTTGCTATGTCTCATTCCGTGAGTTGATCCTGAGTTGTTCGATCTTCGAGAAGATCGATCCTTCTAGAGTTTCCTTTTCCTCTTGTTGCCATGTTGACTGGAGTTCTTAGAGCAAGACGACGAGACAAATATGATGACGAATCAACGTTCTTACAAAGTGCAACCTGAATTGTGAAGACTGTGTTAGTTTGCGTTTCCCCTTCATCTTACCCTACGCTTGAATCTCGGGACGAGATTCTTGTTTAGTAGGGGTGAGTTGTCACATCCCTAGTCCTGGTATGACCTAGACTAGCTAGTCATGTGTGCATCATGTTTAAATTTCAATGAATTTGAAATGGGGACATGTGAAAGCCTAAGAAATCACTTCTGAAAATGACCAAGATAAAAATTGCTTCAAATAGGTCCAAGAAAATGTTCATGTTTCTCTCTGAAAATATTTGCCAGAGCTAAAATTCAAACCAATATTTTCAGGAGCTCGTAAATATTTATTTTGGGCATTTGGAATTAATTCAATAACTATTTGCATTGGATTTATATTTGATATATTTCAAATATGATCCAATAATTCTGGAAATGGTTGTGGGGCTTTATATTAATGTCACTAGTCCATACAACAATTTATAGAAGCTCAGAAAATGATTTGGGTTGAAAATCAAATCAAAACAGAGTTAAAGAAAATAGAAAACTTAAAGAATTATAAAGATAGAGAAAGAGAAAAGCCACCTGGGCCACTTACCTGGCACCTACCGCAGCCCACTATGCGGCCTAGCCCACCACCGCCTCCTCCCGTGTCGTCTTCCTCCTCTGCCAGGAGGACGAGCGCGTGCCCGGCGCGCACCGGCACGCGCCGGCCACCTCCTACTTCCCTGCTCGCTGCTGGAGGCACCCGAGGGCGCCACACACTCCCCGCGACCTGCTCTGACTCCTCCTTCTCTCTCTGGCCCTTCTCCTCCCATGTTTCTCTCGTTCTCGCGCGCACCACCGAGTGGAGCTCGTCGCCAACGTCGCCGTTCACCATGGCCACCGCCTCCCCTTCGCCTCACTGACCTGCCCATGAGCCCTGCCACCGTAGCCTACGCCTCTCCGTCGAGCCACGTGACGCGGGAAGCCCTGGAGAGCCGCCATCGCCGTCGTCTTCACCTCCAACCGCTGGAGATCGCCTTCGCTGCCCCGTCGACCGCAGCGCGTCCCCGAGCCCGCTGAGCATCTCGTCGCACCCGCCGTGAGCTCCTACTCCTGCTCCCCCTCTCCGTTTTTCCCTCGTGCACCGTAGCCGTCGCCTCGCCTACAACCGAACGCGTCGCCGCCCGTGCTCATTGCCGGTGATGCTCCGATGACCATTTGGTCCCAGGCATGCGCCCATCGTACCCACTGGACCACGTAGATGCCGTAGGTGCTAAACGCACATCGCCACGGCCACCGCAACCATGTCCCCGCTCGCTGCCGACTCCGGCCGCCGCAAACCTCGTTGCCGGCGCTACTCCCGGCCACCCCAGCTCCCGCCACCGCCACCGTTGGATGCGCCACTCCGCCCTCTTCCCGTAGCTGCTCTCTGTGCGCCAAACCGCACTCTCTAGGCGAATCCTGCAGCGCACCGCCGCGTCTGGACTCGCCGGCAGCTAAACGTCGGCGACCGCTGACCCGTTGACCCCACTGCCCGGTTTGACATCCCCCTCTCTCTCACTGACTTGTGGGCCCCGACTAATTACTCTAGTTAGCACTAATTAACTAGTTAGGTTAGTTACTACAGTCACTGACTAGGGGGGCATGTCTAGTTAGTTAGGGCTAACTTAGTAAGTTGACCGGGTCACTGACCAGTGGGTCCCACTAGTCAGGTTTGACCTGGTCAACGCCTGTTGACTGCTGACATCACCCTTACGTAGTGCTGACGCAATAATGTAATTTCTGGATTAAAAACAATTCTGGAAATTCCTGAAATTGCTTTAAACTTCAAAATTCATAGTAATCCAACCATAGCTCAGATGAAGATAATTTATATATGAAAAATGATCAGAAAATTCCAAAGAATCTGAATATGGCATTTTCATGCATGACAGACCAACTTATAACTACTATATAAGTGAAAACATGATAATTGCATTTTAAGTGCTTAGTGTGGAGCTTGCATATGAACCTTTGGTTCATATGGACTTCCTCTAAATTTTTGCTAGATGCATTAGCACAAATCATAACATCATTGCCATGTCACATTCATGCATCATATTGTGCATTGCATTGATTGTCTTCTTCCTTGTTTGTCGATAATTGTTCCCTCTCGATAGACGTGTTCCGGCGATGAGATCGATTACACCGATGAAGAACTATACTATCTTCAGAAGTGCCAAGCAAGCAAAACCCCCTTGTTCATTCCAATACAACCCCACTCTCTCTCGCTCCTGCTCTCTTTTACTGCATTAGGACAACACCGATTCAACTGTTACATGCTGCGGTAGTTGAACCCCTTTCCTCTGCATGACCTGTTATTGCCACAGTAAATAGATGAAACCCACTAGCATGAGTAGGAGTTGTTTGAGCCCTGATGTGCCTACTCATTCATGCTTGTTTGTCATGCCTGCTATTGCTTAGAGTTGTGTCAGGTCTGATTCATCGGGGATGAATTGGAAAGTTGTGAACATGTCCTACTGTGTGAGCTAAGTGTGTTGAACACGATTTGGTAAAGGTATCGATGAGAGGCCATGTAGGAGTACATGGTGGGTTGTTTCATTGGAACCGTCCTTAAGCACCGAGATCTGTGTGTGTGATTTAAGAACCAACTACTACCATGCATTGGGCTCGAAACCAATGGACCCTCTCGGCTTCTTAACCACCCTAGTCCTCTGTCCAAGAGTTGCAATTAGTTTCTGGTGTTTATAGGATATGCGTTGGCGGCCGTGTGTAGCACTGACCCTATGGGTGGGCTATGATGCGGTAGATACACCATGGCTCGGTGTACCGAGTCGCCTGTTTGGTGTCTCGGGAACCCTGTACACATCGTTCGAGGCCGTATGTGGAAACCTCGGCCGGACTCCCTGTGGATGGAACCTGGATAGGCGATAAACCTGGACTAGAGACTTGAGTGCTTAGGTAGGCCGTGGCCGACACCCTTGTTGGGCTTCCGCTTGAAGGTTGCCGAGTACATGTCGTGTAAACAACGGTAAGTGGTGAGAGTGTGTGTGAAGAAGTACACCCCTACAGGGTTAACATCATCTATTTGAATAGCCATGTCCGCGGTAAAGGACTACTTGGCTGCGTGTACAGTTCATAGATAAGTGAAAGTGGATACTCTAAAATGCGCAAGATAAGCGTGAGTGCTATGGATGGCCTTCTTGTAGGGTGAGGGGAGCGGATACATAGTGGTGTATTGATATGGTGAATATGTGGACTCGTGTGCGCCACCTCAAAGAGTTACTTGCAGTCGTAGTTCAGGATAGCCACCGAGTCAAAGCTGGCTTGCTGTAGTTAAACTCCACCACCACCTTTGTTGATACCAATGCATATGTAGTTAGTTCTGATGTAAGTCTTGCTGGGTACATTTGTACTCATGTTTGCTTAATTTATGTTTTGCAGAGAGACTTCAGTCTCGCTAGTAGTTCCGTGTGGACTTCGACGTTTAGCTTGATACCTCAGCTACGATCTTGTGCCCTCGGCAAGATCTTGGAGATAGTCAGGCTTCTCAGCCTTCTTCATTAGTAGATGTCTGTACTCAGACAAGTTAAGCTTCTGCATGTGCTTGTTGCTTGTATGCTCTGTATGTTGGGTCATGAGACCCATGTTTGTAATACTTGGCTCCTCGGAGCCTAATGAATAAATACTCTGAGTTGTAGAGTCTTGTTGTGATGCCATGTTGTATTTGCACATATCGAGCATATTGTGTATATGATTGAAATGCTTGGTATGTGTGGGATCCGACAACCTAGTTGTTTATCCTTGGTAGCCTCTCTTATGGGGAAATGTAGTCTGGTGCTTCCACTGGGCCCTGGTAGTCTGCTATAGCCCAGTTTACCGGAGTCCTGCTAGCCCAGTACTACTGCTCCGGAACACTTAAACTGGCCGACATGTGATTCACTTCGTTCCGGTGTCTGTCCCTTAGGGGAAATGTCACGCGGTGACTTCCGGAGTCCTACTAGCCTGCTACAGCCCGGGTTCCCGGAGTCCTGTTAGCCCAGTTGCTATTGCCCGGATTCACACGCTGATGACTGACATGTTCTATGTTGTTTCATGTATGCCAGTCCCCATAAGTTAGTGCCACTTTGGGTTCACGACTAGTCATGTCGGCCCGGGTTCTCTGTCATATGGATGCTAGCGACACTATCATATACGTGAGCCAAAAGGCGAAAACGGTCCCGGGCCAGGTAAGGTGGCACCCGTGGGAATACCGTGCGTGAGGCCGCAAAGTGATATGAAGTGTTACATGCTAGATCGGTGTGACTTAGGATCGGGGTCCTGACAGGGGACGCTGCCAGCGCGAAGCAGGAGGTGGAGGCTCCGCGGGTGCGCGCGTGTTCGCTCCTGCCTACTGGCAGGAGGAAGACGACGAGCGAGGAGGTAAGTGGGCTGGGTCGGTGAAGCTGGGCCGGCTATAGGTATGTGGGCCAAGTAGGTTTTTCCTCTCTCTTTGCTTTTCATATTTCGTTATGTTTTCTATTTTTGCTTTCTGTTTTTGATTTACCAAAAATACTAAACCATTTCCAAAACTCCTGAAAATATTTGTGGGCACTTTTAGAATTATTTCCAACAGCCCACATTTAGTTTCAGAATTATTTGAGCATTTAAAATATTTATAGCATTTAAATGCCCAAGTTCAAATACTTTATGATTTAATTCAAAAATCCAGAAATAACCTAGAAAAATGTGCACCATTTTTGTTAGAGGCTTTCAACCAATTCAAAAGTGATGAACTTTTTCGAAGGGCATTTCGGGATCATTGAAAAGATTTTAAATTTGGACCTGATTGAATTCCATTTGGTGCTAGGGTTTCAACATCCCCATTTCAGGTTCATTTGAATTTAAACATGTTGCATGGATGATTATGCAAAGTCAAGCAATGACTAGCTAGGGTTATGACAACTCACCCCCACTAAGCAAGAATCTCGTCCCGAGATTCAAGACGTGAGGTGAGAAGACAGAGGGAACATTATCTATCACAATCTTCTCGATCCAATTTCCCTCATCGAAGATGTTGATTCATTGCTTCAAATTGATCTTGACGTCTTTGCTTTCGAGATCTTCATCCAACACGATGATGACAGAAGGAAACTCTACAGAAAACGATCTCCTCGAAGATCGAGCACTCAAGATCAACTCATGGAGTGAGATGTAAGGGCATATGTTGAGTTGAGGCATAAAACACACATCAAGTGGGATGGAGGAAATATACGACGAAATTCCAAGTTAGTAGGCAACAATTCCACACTTAACTTAAGATGATGCATGGTTTCGAAGTTGCGAGGAGATAATTTCCATGATCCCATAACAGGGCACCTTAGAGGAGGTGACTCGTAGAAGTATTCCCTTGAGTGGCAAAAGGAATTACTTTTGATACATAGCTCACTGAAACTCTTCATACCAGCCTAAGGAAAATCACAATTGATCATTTCAAAGAGTTCAAAGAAATGACATACTCAGACTAGAGTGGATGATGTGGACTACCTTGTTGAAGACAACGCAATGGATGATTTTGCTTATCATTGGAAATGGATGGAACCCATGGTAAGTCCACTTTTGAAGATGATCTTGGAGAGCAACTGCTGAGAAGGGCAGCCCAAGGGAAATTGGCACAAGGGCGGTGCAAGCTAGGAACAAAATGCAACTGTTGGGAATGTTCCAACCATCATATCTGCCTAAGATTCAGATCCGATTGGTGATAGGATACTTCAGACTCAGCATGTCTGAAAAGAAAGTTTGCAACACAAATCGACGAGATGGCGTTGCAGATTTTCGGGGAGTGAACTACAATAGCAAGCTCCAAAACATGAGCTGGTTCTGCTACATACATGTGAACACGTTGTCCAAAACAAGCATGACACATAGTAGTCTTACAACGAAACACCACCGAGTTCTGATTGGGAACCATCATTGCGGAGAGCGAAGTCCTGCGCATGTACCTTTGGGTCCTTAAGGATTAGCACTACTAACTTCTTTTCCTTGAACAAATTAATCAGTGGCTTAGTGTGCTAGGGATTACATATGGAATGGAGATGATCAGTCTATCAGACCATAGAATACTTCGCATGTACATGATTGACTTAGGATGATTCCAGAGGAAGAAAAACAAACCTTTCTCAAATCCACGGCGGCAACTTCCATCAAGTGCACATGAATTAGAGGAAGTCACTTCTTTCATCAAACATAAACTTGATGATCTAGCATGAAGAAAATGCTTTCAAACGTTTCCAACACTAACTTAGATGTTCATCACGAATCATGGACAAAATGAAAAAGTTGTTAATGGGCTCAACAACAATCCATCCAGGCTCCATATAGATGGAATTCCACAATCAAGTGAACACAGTGATAGCATTGGTCAGGCCAAAAGATGTAATAGTGTATGCACAAGGGATCAACCACGAGTAAGACAACATTATGCACATCGTTGGTTCTGATTTGATTTGAGGATAGCCCACACTCAAATCAAAGTTTGGACAAGATAATAGATCCAATAACGTATCACAAGGACCAACCGATGAAGATACCATCTTTCTTCAACACACATATACAAAAGATATTCCTTTGAAATGAACTAAGTTAGGTAAAGCTTTTATCTTCCAACTCTCCAAGTTGTTGTTTAGCTCAACCAACTAGTTCAGGGTATCCAACACAAAATCTTGGAGAATGAGTGATCACGAGCTTAACATAGCGGTCTGGTGTCAACCTGGTGGAACTTCCGAGAAGATATTCAGAAAATCATGAACCACCGATATGTTATTAAGCCCGGGAACAATCCTGTTTTTCAGGGCAAGACGATATGATCAAATAAGCGAGGGATTGGCACAATCCTAACTCATTGATCGAAGTGTGCACCAGAAATATGGACTAGGTAGCACAATCAATCTTAGGATGATGATTCCATAACCAGCATGCTAAGAATGAGAGTATTGTCCATTAACTACCAAGAAACATGGTTGCTAGGAGTATTGATTTCACACATCACGATGCACTTGTTGGCATTCCGGTTGCAACAACACGAGGACCGAAGAATGAACGATGATGGCGAGAAGTATCACTGCTCCAAGAATTCATAAGATGGTGTGCAATTCCTATGACTTTATTGACATAAAGAGGGTAATACTCCAGGGTAGAATAGAACAAAAGTTGGATTGACATTTTGATCTGTGGAATACAACTGCTTTGACCCAATCCCGAAGATGGACGAGGTACTGGAGTTCGTTTCTCCTAGTCATTCTGGAATAGAATGGCTTGACGGACCACAAGAATAATAGGCATCGATGAACGGATGCACGCATAATCCTGACAATCAATTGATAGACGAAGGTCAGAAAATAGCTAAAGTGGGACAACTCAAAGGAACATATATCTTTCTGAGTTGTGGATGCATAGATTAGTATGTCGAGCAAAGCTCAACATTTCTTCCGGATAACCCATGCAGAAAGGTAGAACTGGCAGATCACAATGTAGAATGGAGAACTCATCAATAGCACTCTGGTTGTGATCTTTAGGTTCAAAAGAACTTCTGCAATAAGCAGTTCATGGTATTTGGAAGAAGGAAATACCATGGACCTCGAGGACTATCGCAAAGGTTACTAATATCCTAAAGGTACGAGCAACACTACCAACACGAGGTAGGTAGAGTGAATCTTGGGCTTAAGAACCCAGAAATAGAAGGCCTACTAACTAAATGGCATCACGGGATGCTTTCGAGAATGGTGGCCAGAATCACCACACTGGGAACACAAAACATGGCTAGATTACTAGGTGACTCCCTAAACACCTAGGGTCATAATAATACCTCCTACATATATGTCGAGGCAATAGAGTACCTCAACTCACCAATTAGTGTGGTTGAATTGGCCCAAAGGGACATCGGAAACAGAAAGAAGGGATTTGCAAATGCATCAGACTATTTGGAAACATGGGATGACACGGAAATCATAATGGCTGTAAATGCTCAAGAAGGTTTGAGACATCCTGCAAAATAGTGGCATGTCCACTCAACATCACAATATCAAGGTTTTGAGATCAACTGTCAACACACGATAGTAGTAGGAACTGAACTGGACTTGAGTCCATCAATCCTATAAGTCTACGGATTAGTAACACGTGATCCTCATTGAAAGATGAGAAGCCTAGTTCTTAATCCCCGCAGAAAAGAAGAGGGAGACTCAGATCAGAAGGGCATAAGGTAAAGGAGTAAAAAGAGCCTTACATTCCCTTCCACAATCAATTCCCTTATATAACTAAAGCATTTCTAGACTCAACTTCGACCAGTTTGGCTTGGTAATCCTACAGGCAGTCAGGCTCTGATACCAAAGCTGTCAGGACCCTGATCCTAAGTCACACTGATCTAGCATGTAACACATCATATCACTTTGCGGCCTCACGCACGGTATTCCCACGGGTGCCACCTTACCTGGCCCGGGACCATTTGCGCCTTTTGGCTCACGTATATGATAGTGTCGCTAGCATCCATATGACAAAGAACCAGGGCCGACATGACTAGTCGTAAACCCAAAGTGGCACTAACTTACAGGGACATGCATACATGACCCAGCAACGAACGTGTCGGTCATCAGCGAGTAAATCAGGGCTGTAGCAGCTGGGCTAACAGGACTCCGGAGAAGCCGGGCTGTAGCAACAGGACTCTGGTAGACACCGCGTGACATTTCCCCGAAGGGACTGACACAGGAATGAAGAAGGACACATGCCGGCCAGACCAAGTGTTCCGGAGCAGTAGCAAGCTACCATGGCTCAGTGGAAGCACTAGGAGACATTTCCCGGTAAGAGAGGCTACCAAGGATAAACAACTAGGTTGTCGGATCCCACACATACCAAGCATTTCAATAACATACACACAATATGCTCGATATGTGAAAACACAACATGGCATCACAACATAACTCTATGACTCAAGTGTTTATTCATTAGGCTCCGAAGGGCCACGTATTACAAACATGGGTCTCATGACCCAACATACAAAGCATACAAGCAACAAGCGGAAGCATAAATATGTCTGAGTATAGACAACTACAAATGAAAAAGGTTGAGAAGCCTGATTATCTACAAGACCCTCCCAAGGGTACAAGATCGTAGCTGAGGTAACAAGCTAAACGTCGAAGTCCATGCGATACTACTAGTGAGACTGAACTCTCTCTGCAAAAACATAAATTAAGAAAACGTGAGTACGAATGTACCCAGCAAGACTTACATCAGAACTATCTACATATGCATTAGTATCAACAAAGGGGGTGGTGGAGTTTAACAACAGCAAGCCAGCTTTGACTCAGTGGCTATCCTGAACTACGACTGCAAGTAACTCTTTTGAGGTGGCGCACATGAGTCCACATATTCACCATATCAATACACCACTGTGGATCCGGTCCCGTCTTCCTACGAGAACGCCATCCATAGCACTCACGCTTATCTTGCGCATTTTAGAGTATCCACTTTCACTTGTCTATGAACTGTACAGACAACCCAGAAGCCCTTTACCACGGACACGGCTATTTGAATAGATCATGTTAACCTTGCAGGGGTGTACTTCTTCACACACGCTCTCACCACTTATTGCCGTTTACACGACATGTACTTGGCAACCTTCAAGCAGAAGCCCAGCGAGGGTTTCAGCCACGACATGAGTAACCACACAAGTCTCTAGTCCAGGTTTATCGCCTATTCAGGTTCCATCCGCAAGGAGATCCGGCCGGGGTCTCGCTCACGGCCCCAAACAATGTGTGCAGGGTTCCCAAGCCCACCTCGACGGATGGATCTACGCTTGGTACATCATGCCATGGTGCCTAGTCTGTCCCAAGCCCACCTATACCGGGTGCCACTTGGTAGACTAGTAACACAACCTACAAACACCAGAAACTAGTTGCAACTCCTGGACAGAGATCAGGTTGATTAATAAGTCGAGAGAGCTTGGAGTGCCCGGAGCCCAATGTGTGGTAGTAGCTGTTCATGGATCACATACATAGAACTCAGTTCCTGAGGATGGTTTCAATGATACAACCCACCATGTACTTCTACATGGGCTCTCACCGCTACCTTTACCAAATCGTGTTCACACACTTAGCTCTCAATAGTAGGACATGTTCACCACATTCTAATTCATTCCCTATGAATCAGACCTGACTGAACTCTAAGTAGTAGCAGGCATGACAACAAACATGAATGAGTAGGCACATCAGGGCTCAAACAACTCCTACTCATGCTAGTGGGTTTCATCTATTTACTGTGGCAATGACAGGTCATGCAGAGGAAAGGGGTTCAACTACCACAACATGTAACAGTTGAATCGTTGTTGTCCTAATGCAGTAAAAGAGAGCAGGAATGAGAGAGTGGGATTATATCGGAATAAACAAGGGTTTTTTGCTTGCCTGGCACTTCTGAAGATAGTATAGTTCTTCATCGGTATCATCGATCTCATCGTCAGAACGTCGTCTACTGAGAGGGGACAATTACCGCCAAACAAGGAAGAACACAATCAATGCATTGCACAATATGATGCATGATCATGACATGGCAATATGCTGTGGTTGAGCTGATGCAACTAAGACCAGATGGGTTTGAGTCATTTTAAACCAAAGGTTCAACCCCAAACTCAAACTATGAATTCAAATAGTGCATTATCATATTTTGAACTAAACAGTGAGGTTAAGTTGTTTAAACATGCATGAAACCAGTACAGATGGAGAGATTGGATTTTTCTGATAATTTTCATATATAACTTATTTCATTCTGAGCTACGGTTGAATTTCTATGATTTTTAGAAGTTTAGGACATTTTTTGAAATTTCCAATTTATTTAGAAATATGAACATTCCAGTAAATGTATTTACGACAT
>NC_053028.1:254190151-254264245 GCF_003073215.2 Triticum urartu | reverse complement strand
GGCCGCTGCAACTCGGCAGAAGAAGCAGAAGGTGCAGCAGCTATGATGGGTCTCACAGAATTTAGCAAAGCATTTTGATGGCCAAGTGGTTCTTGAAACGGACAACGCCGGTTTGGGACGAGGACTGCAGTCTAGTCAGATTTGCAGATCAGCCTGTCATGCTGTGCAATCTGACACGAAAAGGCTCCTCTCTAGCTTCCCCAGCTCGGAAATCAGCATTGTCAACAGGGACAAAAACAAATTGGCCCACGAACTGGCAGCCATAGCAAGGAGAACAGGCGATTTCTCTATGGTCACTAACGTCCCTCTAGATGCTAGAGATGTAATGAGAGACGAGTATGTTTCCCCCATGGTTTAAGTGTTGCCATGGTCCTCAAAAAAAAGGAACCACCTTCCTAACTCCTCAAATTTAAGAAGTTAAGGTTTGCGAAGGCTTTTGAGGGGCTAAGCTAGAGTTGTCCTTAGGGCATCTCTAGCCCGCCCCTAAAAAGCTACGACTCGTCAAAATTTTATACAATGACAAGTTACCTCATCAGTCCCTTACCAAAACCTATTGTTCCTTATTAATTTGATGAGTTAGTCATAACAACCCCCCTCTCTGCCCAAATTTGAGCAGCCCCATCATTTTCTCTATACATTTTCTCTCCTCTCTCTCACTGGTATTCATGGTGCAACACCCGGCGAGCCACCCAAAGAGCAACCCTCCGGCTATGGAAACGCATCTGTGCCCTCTCCTCCCCAAACCCTAGTTACCGCCACCCGATTTGAGTACAAATCGACTCTACTGATGCCCAAATCTCCGTTGCCATACAAATCATCATCACCGCCATCCACAACCACCACCCAAGCGATGTCGTCATGGTAAGGACGCGCAACTATGGTGCAACGTTAGTGCAAGATCACCGTCGCCGCAGCATTCGAGGCTGTGATAGCTGTCGCAGTGGCACCGTTAGGACTTGGGGGGGTGACGAGATGAAGGAGGCCGACGGCGAGTCCCGGCTACTCTCGTGAGAGACAGCCGAGCAGGAGTACGAGCGCGCGCTCATGGTGGACGTGGAGCACTGCGTCGCCGGGGCGTATCTCGAGGCGGAGCGCACCGACGACACTACGTAGGTGCCATTCAGGCTGATCCCCTCACACTCAACGAGCACCTTGGGTTCGAGGTGTTGATTGAGTTTGAGAGCATTCTGCAAGGTCGCCGCTAACTGCACGACTTTGTTAGCTAATGGAGAGGGACCGAGCATCTATGTTCAGCTACGTCGACCTTGATGATGGCACCCATGACACCGAGGCATCGGGCTACAGTAATGCACCGGTCATCAACATCTCCTTCGACGAGGAGAAGATGTCTAGCTTGTTTTAGGTTAACGAAGTGGTAGTCAGCGGCGTAACCCTAGCCCGCCGCCGGCCCTTTCCCCCACCTCTCCTCCTCCTTGTCGCCACCGGAGGTGGCCGCCGGCTCGTCGCTCGGCCGCTGGTGAAGGTGGCGGCGAGGATCTGGCCGTCCCGTTCTTCCTCGGGAGGCTTTGGATCCATGGCGGCGGCCTCGGCTGGTGGATCGACGACGGGTCTGCGGTGACCGGCGCTCGTTGGTGCTGGCCGTTCTTCCTCGGCCGCGGGGGCGGCGAGACGGCGGCAGGTGGCGGCAGTGGTGCGGGCGTCTCGGCGGCGCCCGACCCAGATCTGAAGGCCTCCGTCTACTTCAACCAGGGCTGCCTCCGATGGTCCTGCTTTGGGCGGCCTTTGTCGCCGGAGTTGTACCTGTTTGGCGGCTGGAGGTGGGAGGTGGCTCCGGAGAAATCCGAGGCCAGCGGTGCTGGCCACGCCGGCGGCGACTCCCGAGGGCGCCGTACCCTTCTTGTAGGCGCCGTCTAGGTTGCCTCCTTCGCCTCCTCCTTCCACCCAGCTCGTATGCCGGGCGAAAGCCCAAATCCTTGCCGGATCGAGCGACAGCGGCGCTCCGGGCGTCGTCACCCTCTTGGGGTGTCATTCGTGGTGAGCTTGGGGTGGATGTGATGCTTTGGTTGCTTGGCGGCGGTTGGTGGCATGGTCGGAGTTCGTCTGGTGGCGGTGCGTTGGCGCTCTGCCGCCTATGTGCTTAGCCTTGGAGTCCTTCCACGGTGCTTGGTCTTCAGCAGCCCTGCCGTACTCGGTGGAGCGGTGCTTCATCTCACACATTGATGGCGGTGGTTATCGGCGGCATGGTACTGTGGAGGCTCGGTGTCTGATGCGCGGGATGGACTCGCGCAGGAGGAGGTAGCTGTCTGGCGCCATGGTGACGTCGATGGCTGAGTGGCCAGACAAGGTAGATGCCTCAATATGATCTGAAGACAGACCTGTGGAAGATGGCGGCGACGACACACGAGTGCGTCTGACCGGATTGTGCCCCAGACCCAGTATGTGGCTCGGCTGGGGCTTCCGGCTTTTGATGTTAGGCTTAGGTGAGTGGCCCAGCTAGCACCCCTTCATCGTATGGATAAGAGTAGCGGCATATGTTGCCAAGACGGTGGATTCAGGCATATTGTTGTAATACTTTGTAAGGTCCTTGAGAATAATCAATAAAGTGGCCGTATGCATCTCCCAGATGCAAAGGCCGGGGGTCATCCTCCTTTTCTAAAAAAAGTCAGTTTAATTTTTGTACTTTTATGTTACATGTCACAGTGTCATGCATAAGCTAACCACTAAGTTACCTACATTTAGTTTGAAATTGTGTTGGAAATGACTCTGTGCAAAATTTCTGTTTTGAGAAGTTAAAATTTTGGAGACTGGCTAGATGCAAAAAAGCTACTCCCTCTGTACCGAAATACATGTCGCTGCGACATGTATTTCGGTACAGAGGTAGTAGTATAACTCTTCAAAATTGGAGTTAAGTTTTGAGGGATCGGTTGAGTAGTTAAAATTGGGGGGAAAGGCTAGTAGCCATTCATATAAATTGAATAAAATTGCATATAATTTCTAAATTGAATAATCTGGTAATCAAATCAGACTTAAGGTGTCCCGCACAGTCGAGGGTAATCAGTACGTGATGCAGGAGCTGTCTGCTAGTCTACCGAAAAAGGCTTTCGCCCCGCTTTATATATAAAGCAAATGCCCAAGCCAACATCCAACAAGGTACAAGACCACAAACACACACACACGCAAGTTCCAGACAAATAAGAAGAGAGAGGGTTAATGCTGAGGGCACAGCTCAACAAGCCCCTAAAATAAAACAAAAAGGCACACGCGCCGGGAGTGACACAACATCTAGTCGGGCTCCGGGGGTGGTGGGGGGAGCGGGGGCGCCAAGCGAAAGGCCATCGATCGAAGGTCGGCGAGGAGGGTGTTGATGACGTACCGGTCATGTGGGCGGCTAAGCTGCCGCCAGAGCTGCAAGTACCCACACAATTTAAAGATGGAGTCAGTAGCACGCCAGAGAGGCACCTTCTGGATGACAAGCTTATTGCGAACAGTCCACAACGTCCAGGCAAGGATCCCCAAGCAAAGCCATCTAATATGCCTGTAGCGAGGGGGTGATGCCTGAATTTCCGCAAGCAGGTCAGGGATGTTGGTGTTGCACCACTGGCCCCCAACCGTTTCACGGAAACAAGACCAAAGGAACTGTGCCGTGTGGCATGAGAAGAAGATGTGGTTGGCATCCTCTACCGTGCCGCACATGGGGCACATCCCATCTCCAGGTCCGTGGCGTTTAAGGACCTCAACGCCGGACGGGAGGCGGCCGCGGATCCATTGCCACAGGAAAATCCTGATCTTCAGGGGCAGGCGGATGTCCCAAATCAAACTGAAGGGCTCGGGGGCCGTCGATGGGGCGATAGCCGCGTAGAGGGATCTGGTGGAGAAGCGGCCGGAGGGTTCCAGTCGCCAAGAGATGGCGTCCGGGGAGTCGGTAACGTCTATAGGGAGGAGGGCGATGTCCTGGAGGAGGGTATCCCAAGCCGCAACCTCAAGGGGGCCAAAGGGGCGGCGGAAAGCGAGGCGCCCTAAGTCAATAAGGGCCGTCTCGACAGAAACCCGAGGGTCAACAACGATGTCGAAGAGGGCTGGAAATCGAGCGGCTAGGGGGTGTCGCCAAGCCACCTATCAAGCCAGAACAGGGTCGAGGACCCAGTGCCCACCGAGATGGATGTGCCAATGCGCAAAACAGGCAGCAGCTAGACGACGGCTTGCCAAAACTGGGAGCCGCCAGAGCGCTGACAAAATGCGAGAGGCTGTCCACGCAGGTACTTGTTCTGGATTATAGTAAGCCAGAGACCTCCATCTCCATTGGCAATGCGCCAGAGCCAACGGGTCAGGAGGGCAATGTTCATGTGCCGGGAGGACAAAATCCCCAGACCGCCCTGGTCCTTGGGTTTGCATATATCTGGCCAGCTGACCATGTGGTACTTCTGCTTATCCCCATCGCCAGCCCAGTAGAATCTGGATTGGTATTTGGCGATCTCCTGGTGCAGGGTTTCATGGAGGCTATAGAAGCTCATGAGAAACCAAAGGAGGCTAGCAAGCGAAGAGTTGATAAGGATCACGCGAGCCGCCTTTGACAGCCAACGCCCTTTCCAGGGCTCAACGCGATGTTGCATACGGGTCACCGTGGGGCGAAGATCAGCCACGGTGAGGCGCGAATCACTAATGGGGATCCCCAGATAGGTCGTGGGGAAAGAACCCAGCCGACAGTTTAGTCGGTCAGCGATAGCCTGTGCTTCCTCCAAGGGGAACCCGAGGACCATCACTTCGCTCTTATCGAAGTTGATGGTTAGTCCCGACATTTGTTGGAAGCACAGGAGGAGGAACTTCAGGTTAGTAATATCTAGAGTGGATCCCTCAACCATTATAATGGTATCATCCGCATATTGAAGGAGGGAGACCCCTCCCCCTCCTACTAGGTGGGGAACTAAGCCGTGGATATGGCCCGCAGCCTTGGCCTTATCCAAGATGGATGCCAGGGCATCGACCACCATGTTGAACAAGAACGGTGAGAAGGGGTCACCCTGACGGACCCCACAAAGGGTGGGGAAGTAGGGCCCAATGTCACCGTTGATGTTCACCGCGGTCCGGCCACAGGAGACAAGCTGCATGACGCGGGTCACCCAACGATCATCGAAACCCTTGCGAAGCAGCACTTCTCGCAGGAATGGCCAGTGGACCGTGTCGTAGGCTTTATGAAAGTCTAGCTTAAGGAAGATCGCGCGATGGCGTTTTATACGGACCTCGTGGAGGACCTCATGGAATACTAACACTCCATCGAGAATGAATCGGCCTTGTATGAAGGCGGATTGATTCGGATGGGTAATCGTGTCAGCTAGGAGGGTCACCCTATTGGCGTACCCTTTGGCCAAGATCTGAAAGATCACATTAATCACCGTGATTGGGCGGAACTGGCGAATATCCGAGGCGCCCGGGACCTTGGGGATGAGGGTCACAATCCCATAATTGAGTCGCCCAAGGTCCATGGAGCCCGAATAGAATTCTTCGAACATAGCCATGACCTCTGGCTTGATGGTAGACCAGAACGTCTTGAAGAACGTCACGGGCAGGCCATCCGGACCCGGGGCCGAGGAGGGGTTCATCCCCTTAATGGCTGCGAGGACCTCGTCCTCATCAAAAGGGGCCACTAAAGCCGCGTTGGCCTCAGCCGAGACCAATTGCGCACCCGACCAAATGTCAGGGGCGAGACTTGCCCCACCCCGCGGGGTGGGGGTAAATAGGGCTTTATAGAAGTCGTCTACGTGGGTACGGATGGCCGAGGGGAGAACGATAGGTGTGTCACCATCCCATAGGCAGTGGATGGAATTACGACGACGCCGGCCGTTCGCCACCGCCTGAAAGTAGGCGGTGTTGGCATCTCCCCGAAGTACCCACCTTTGGGTGCCACGTAGGCGCCAGTAGGCTTCTTCATCGGTGTAAATGGTGGAGAGCTGGTCTTCCAGGTCGTATCGCAGCATCCACTCGTCAGGGAAGATCCCGGTCGAGTGAGTGCGGGCGTCCAGGGCTTGGATAGCCAACAGGAGGGCCTTTTGCGCTCTCTAAGATCCCGGCCAAGGTTGGCCCCCCAGCCCTTCATGAATTGGCGGGCTAGCTTGGCACAGAAATGCCACGAGTCGACAGCGGACATGGAGCGATGGGGAGCAGAACGGGCAAAAATCCAGCGGGCGACGACAGCCTCCCGGAAGCCGGCCTGATTGAGCCAGAAGGGCTCGAACCGGAATCGCGGCGCAGTGGGGGGCCGCTCGTCGACGGTGGAGAGGAGGAGGGGGACATGGTCAGACCCGATCCGGGTGACAGCCCGGAGCGATGCCAGGGGGCAGCGTAATTCCCATTCCGGGGAAACTAGGACACGATCCAGCACGGATTGTGTCGGGAAAATCTGTCGGTTCGTCCAGGTGAACCTGGCACCCGTCCGATCAAGTTCGCGGAGCCCCAGCTCCGCGATCCAATCGTTGAATAATTGCATCCTAGGGAAGTTAATTCGGTCATTATTCTTCTCATCCGGGGATCGGATGAGATTAAAGTCTCCGCCCACGAGAACTGGGAGGAGGGAGTTAGAGATCTTCAGCCGTAGCTCTGTTAGGAAGGCCGGGGAGCGGCGGTGGTCCGCCGGACCATAAACAATAATGACCTCCCATTTAAAATTCAGGGCGCGCTCGAAGATCTCCATACTAACGAAGAATTCGCCCCGGTCCATGCCACCCACCTCAAAGGTGGCATCCTTTACCTGTAAGAGGATGCCTCCAGAGTGGCCTGAGGTCCCACTAGAAGGGAGCAAGTGCCAAGCGAAGAGGTGGGAGCTAAGGCGCTCAAGCTCCTGAAGGGCGAACTCAGTACGCAAGGTTTCCTGGATGGCGATGATGTCAATGTGTTCGTCACGAATGTACTCAATGAGTTGGCGGCGACGACCATCATGGCCGAAGCCGCGGATGTTCCAGACAAGGGCCCACATCTAAGCCCCCATCGGGGGGCTGCTTGACCCCAGGACACGGGAAGCGCTTTGCGCGCGGAGGGCTGCAGTGCGTGAACGGGTGCGTCCACGGACTATCCCGTCGGCCACTAGAGGGGCCTGACCCGCGGGGGGGATGGGCGTCCCTTCGGGAGGTCGGAGCAGGCGGGCGCGGGTCTCGGCCAGCTTGCCGTCCAAGATCTCCCGGGCCCTAATGGCCGCGATCTGTTCTAAGGGGGGCCAACTTCCCCTCTGAAAACTATGGCCGAGTCATTGGCCACCTTGGCGAGGTGGCCAAGTGGAGCTGCCTCAAGAGCGGAAAATGAACAACTGGAGGAACTGGGGAGGTCGGGGTCCACACCTGACTCGAGGTTCCGGACCGCCGCGCGGAGCTCCGCGCGCTCGGCGATGGACGGCGCCGGAGAGTCGACCGGCTGCGCCGCATCGAGGCGGGCGCTGCGGCGGGAGGACGTCACCGGCGTCGAGGTGGAGCAGTGCCGCCTGGCGTACGCCACCGACGGAGGGGGGGCACGGAGGCCGGCGAGGAGACATCCACAGCCACCGAGGCGGACGGGGAGGTCGGCGAGGAGAGGAGGCCGACGGAAGGTACCGGCGGGGCGGGCGGATCGGCGAGCTCCAGGGTGGCACCCGCCGCGACCCCCGCGGGAGGGGGGGACGAGGTAGGTGCAGCAGGGACATCACATCCGCCTCCACCTGTGGGGACCGGGGAGGCCGAGCCGGCGGGGGACGGTAGGTCCGGTCCCGACGGCGAGGAGCGAAGGGCGGAGACGGTGCAGGGGGAGCGAGGCGACGATGGCGGGGCGACGAGGAGGCCCACGCTGGAGATGTCGCTGGCCGACTCCGACGGAGACTGAGAGGGCATGACCGGCGGGGTGGCCAAGCGGAGGGCCACCACGAGGTCAGCGGCCGACACTCGAGTGCGCCCCGCCCCGGAGCCGCCACGACCCGCGGGTGGGTTGGATGGCTCCCGGGAGGGGGAGCGGGAGTGCTCCGAGCCGTCCTCATCATCTCCTGGGTCGTCGAGGCGGGAGTGGCGCGAGCGTCGGCGGTGGGAGTCGCCGGCATCAGCTGGGCCACCCCCCAGGTGGCTGTCATCAGAGAAGCGGGGGCGGCCGATGTGGTTCGGAGGCTCGAGGCAGATCTTGAGGTCGTAGCCGTCGTCATTGAAGAAGACTCGGATCGTGACGTGGAGCTTGGAGGAGTCCAGGCACTTCACCTTGACCCGGACCTCCTCCTCCTTGCGTAAGGAAAGCTCGTCGACCACCACCACCTTGCCTAGGATCTTGGACATGCTGCGGATGACTCGCTCAAACCGGGCCACATCTGGTAGGCCGGCGATGAGGAGCCACGCAGTGTCCAGGACAGCGACAGCCTTGGGATCCCACCGTGGCTCAGATATGTTCACCACAATGTCGTTGAGGGCCAGGGCGATGTTGTTACTGCGGGTACAGAATCCCATACTCATAGTGTCGGGGAAGATCACCGAGAAGACGTTGGAAGCGGTGGGGGTCACGTGCCAATCCCACGTGCATCTGCACAAGTGGTTGAGCTCGGCCTCAAGCAGCTCTGGGGTGGCGACGGCCTCGCCCACGACCGTCACAATCGCCATCAGCGAGGGGGGGGGAGGGGGGATCTCTGGCACCTCGATGTGGAAGAAGGCCATGTCCTCGATGCCGTGGCCGTACATCATGATCTCCTCCGTCATCGAGCAATCCGGACAGAGAATCGCGGGATGTCCGGCATCCTTGCACAGGTAGCACATCGGGGGGTTGGGGCAAGCCACCTGGAAGTGGCCAGTCAAGCCGCAGTTGAAGCACGGCGGGCCGTCGGGAGGGGCGTCGGTGCCCGGAGGAGGAATCGCGGCGGCGGTGGATGCGGCAGCCTGAGGGCGCGGAGGACCCTTCTTCTTCTTGGGCCCCTGGCGCCCCCGGTTGCCATTACCGCCGTTAGACGGCGGAAACGCAGCCTGGGAGCGGGAGGGCTGTTAGCGACGGGTTGCCTGGGAGTTGTTGGAGTTGGCGACGGGCAGTGTGCGGGGCGGGGAGGGGGACCGGTCCCGGCGATGGGTCGGCGACGGGGACCGCCGTCGAGAGGACGGCCTCGTCTCCCCGGCCGGCGACCGACCGCGGTCCCGCGACTCCGCCCTAGGAGAGGAGCGGCGAGCCGGGGAACGCGAGCGGCGGTCGTCGCGGGCCGGCGAGCGGCACGAGGAGCGGGGGGAAGGGCGGCGGGAATCGTGCGTCGGGGAGCGCCGAGCCGGCCGGGAGGAAAGCTGTTGCCGCAGGTCAGCCTCGCGCCGGTGACCATCGGGGGAGGGGCGGGGCGGGTCACGGCGCTCATCCGCCCGGCGCTTGGGGCGCCCCGCGTCGTCCCCCCACTCCCTAGTCATGAGCGGCGGGGGGAGAGTTGGGCAAGGGGAGGACGGTGGCGCCGGCGAGCAGGGGTCGGGGCGGGACGGCAGGGACCAGGCGAGGCAGGAGGCTGGCGGCGCAGGTGGGGGAAGAAGTGGGGGGCGAGGGAACCCTACAGGCGGCCAGATCGATCGCCTGCTTGGGCCCGGGGCCGCCAGGGGACGAGACTGGGCCTGGCGGGGCAGAACCGACCTGCCTAGCCGGCCCACCCCAGCCGCCGAGGCCTGCCTCCCATGGGCCGCAGCCGTACCCGCCGCCCTGCGGGGGGAACCTGCAGCCAGGCCCGTAGGCCGGCCCAGGAGCAACGCAGCCCGGTACGAGCGCCCCGGGGTGACCAAGCGGGAAGCTAGGGTTTCCCCGAGCATCGCCGCGGTGGCCGCCGGCGGGGGCATACGGGGGCGGCGAGGGGAAGGCAGGGCGGGGATGCGGCCTGGAGGTTGGGGTCCGGAGGAACCACGGGATGGGAAGAAGGGCCAGAAGGGTGCCCGACGGGAGAGGACCGGAGCTAGCTCGGGCGGGATCGACGGAGTCGGGCAGGCCGAAGCAGAGGCGGGCACAGCCGGGGTCGCGGGTTTCCAGGAGGCGAGAGCAGGGCCCCGGTCAGCGCGGACGGCAACACCCCAGCTGCCAGCGCGGCGCCGCCGAGAGGGCATCCCCGACCCAAAAGTCGCACCTTGCATCCCCCGTGCCGGGGAGGCGGCAGGAGGGAGACGCCGGCGCCGTCCCGACCCACGGGCGGCCGAACTCCCACCCCTGGGAGTAGGGCCACCGGCGTGGTCGGGTGGCAGCCGCGGCGGGGCCTTGGGGGGAACCCGGTCCCGGCACTCGACGGGGCGGCCAGCAGCGACATCGTCGGCCTCGGCGATGTCGGCCCACACCATCCGCGGAGAGCCAGAGGGAGGGGTCGGCGGTGGGACGAGGGCGGCGGACGCCAACGGGGAGGCGGGGGTTGGGGGGGGGGGCGGGGGGGGGGCGGCGGCAGGGCAGCCGCAGCGCCCGCGTCGCCAGGGGCGTCGCCAGTCGCCAGAGCCATCGGCCTTCTCATTTCCCTGTCTGCTAGTCTTGCAGGAATCGGCCAGTTTCTTGTGGAATTCTTGTAAAATTCACGCAAAATTTCTGCGCTCTAAAGCAGGGCCAGGGAGAGAAGCCAGTTCGGTATGCATATATGCCTTGCTTGCCCCGGAATTCAAGTTGCCCCATGTGGTCATGACAAGTGATCTGGAACGAACGTGAGGGTGCATTGCCATGTGGTGTGATAAAAAGGCTATTTCCAGCATTCAGTCGCACAAGAAGAAAGCTTTGTACCGCCGCAGATTCCCACAAAAGGTGAGCGCCCTTTGCAGGATGTGAGAGGGGGAGTAAATTTCACCATGAAATCTGCCGCTTTTCGTAGGATACCGCGTGCTTCAAGATACTTGCTGAACGAAAAATTTCGCGCTTTACGTGATGGGATGTGTTTAGAACCGGGAGAGAGAGGGAGATTGAAGGCCGGAGTTCAGAAGCGTAAGGTTCGGAGCAACCGCGGTCGATGTGAACGGAATGTCTCGGTTGCCTGATTTTTCCATAACAGTGGAGGAAACATAAAAAAAATATTGGGAAATATGGAACATAGTGCCGGGGGGGGGGGGGGGGGGGGGGTTTCCAAAACTTTTTCCGTTTTGGGGGGGGTACTAAACTTTCGACTACCTTTTTTGTCATCACACATACATGGGCCCTTTGAAATTTTTCTGAAATTGTTATATGGGCCTAGAGCCCATCATATATTTTATCAAAATGCAAATTAAAAACTAGAAGAAAAGATAAATGACATTCAAAAGGAGATCTCATAAGGCTAAAAAAAGGAGATCTCATGCCCACCAAAGGTGATATACATGAACTAAAAGGTTCTAACCATGCAAAGTACTGTTTAATTATGACAACACGTTTGGTCTTTTTTCTTGTTTCCCTCCTTTGATGATGATAGATCAGTCTCATCATCTGGGCCATCCGGTGTGATCACTTTGAGCAGCAGATCGATGGATTATGTCCAAATGATTTTCCTGCTCCGACGCCGGCCGGAAAAGGTATGGTCGGTTGATGCCAATCATGTGGGTCGCAGGTTTTCCACGAATCATGATGTGATAATCACTTGGATCATGTAGCTTATTCAGGGTAAACTTGTTTGGTTTGCCTTTTAGGCTAAATGCATGGCTCTGTACGGAAAATGGGCCACGTGATCTGAGGGTGCACGATACATTAAAATTCCACTGTAATTGAGAGGGCGGGTTCTGGAATAGATAATTTTGGTAGCATTTTTATTTTTTGATCTGATAATTTTTGTAATTCAAAGTGATAGAATAGTCTCACACAAAAAGAAAAGGTGATAGAAATTTTTATTTATTTTTTTGCGGGGAAAAAAGGTGATAGAATGGTGCTGAAAAGGCAATAGTCTAATGTTTGGGTAGGCCACGCCAAGACAACTGGTATATGGCTAGACTGAAAATAATGCGCACATCTAACTGTACATCATTAGCTCACGTAAAAATAATTATCATTAGGTACCCTATTTGATTCTTCGATATCTTATGAAATCATGAAGCAGCTGAAGAGTATATGCACACATCTATATCTCTGTATATGAAGCACCGACAGTTGTGTAGAGTACTTCACTCCTTGATTTCCGGCAACGGCAAACCAGATCAGCCAAAGAGGCGGGATAGAGGGATAAGCTACTAATGATTGGCCCCCTTTTTGCTCATTCTTTTGGAGAAAGCAGTGACACAAACACACACAGAGAGAGAGAACCAAACCCAATACACTCGTGTGTGGACGCAGCGTGTGGGTATGGAGCACTAGGCCACTAGCAGTCTCTTGTGCTGCGTCATTTTCAAGTGCTGTTGTGCTTCTCTACAGGCCAGGTGGTGCTACTGCTGAGGTGGATCTTGTGTAAGCGTGCCATCATCTTTCTTTTACCAGTTTCCTAGTTCTTCTCAGTATTGAGGAAATTTCGAATCGCTATTGGGTATGAAAACTTGGAAATTTGATAGTACTACTTCCGTCTCAGTGTATAAGTCATTCGTGTAGTTCTAGAATTTCTTTGAATAGAATTTCTTGGAAAACTTGGAAATTTGATAGTACTACTTTCTTTGAATAGAATTTCTTGGATAACTTGGAAATTTGATAGTACTGCTGAGGTGGAAGTTAGAATTTCTTTGAAATTATAGGAAAGCAATAATAGTTTTTTTTTGGAGAATCAATCCTTGATTTCGTAAAAAAAAACAGATGAGAAGAGGCCCTTATTGTTTCCTTCAAAGGATTTTTTTTCAAAACGGAGCTTCAAAGGATTTAGTTTCATTAACTAGGGATAACCTCTGTGAGAAGAACAGTTTAGGACCTGCTTGAGTTCAGTTGGTGAGTTTTGAAGCGTGGTGTATTTATATACAAGTGGTCCCACTCAAAGAATAAAGGCAGTTTTTGGAATATCATATTTTATTTCGCAACTCAAGTGTTGTGAGAGCTTTCTTGCATTCTGTTTTATAATATAGCTACCACTTTATAAGTTGGATGAAATAAAACTTGCATGACTGCCAGACATAGCGACGCGTGCTCTTTTCAACAGAAGATAAATGGTTGACATTGAACAAAGATTTGGTTGTAGTTTCCACGACAAGTTTGTCGAGAAAAGTCATTAAACCATTGAAGAAAAAGCAGAGGAACTTCCAATCCAAAGAAACCGCAAGGAAGAAGTTACCTTTGGAAAAACAACATGATCTTGACCTCACCAATAGTGTCAACTCTATCATAAAAATGCTTTGCACACTAAGATTTTGTCAACAAATTCTCATGAAAACCTATAATGGACACTAGTTGATGGATCTTTCTAAATTTATTACCATCCAACCAAAAACTTGTGCATGCTCCCATTTGCATGTTGATATCATTAAGCCACATAGATTGTCCTTCCTACATGTAACATTAAGGCTTCCACCCTTGCAACAAATCCCAACATGTGCCCGGTTTCCAAGTTTGAGTTGGCACAAAACTTAACAAGTTAAGTGTAGACCTATGCAATTAATATATTTTACTTAGCTTGGCATTTTACTTAATTTATACGATTATGCTTATACGTGGCATAATAGCGTATAGGCATTATGTCCTTATATCTATAGGTTATCCAGTTGCATCTATAGTTAATACTGCACCCCAAAATCGCTATCCAACATGCATCTCAAAGTATTAAGTAAAACAGAGCATTGCATCAAGCAAGGTGACATAATATCAAAATTATATTGTCTTTACCTCCAGCTCATCACCGAGACAACAACGCAACTATATTTTTATCCTTAATGTCAATAACACAATACACTTTCTATTTCTGTCACTGACATAGATTACTAGCAAGGTTAAAACCAACTAAAATACACAACTCTCTCTTGGAGAGCATTCATCTAAACATGATAGTGCAAGACTAATAGGTCGGAGATCATATATGTCTATAAATTATGCAACAAAGAAATCATATGAATCCAAAATAAACCATATATAGATCTAACCAGAAAGTGATAGTTTATTACACCACAATAGATAGACCGATAACTAATTACATTGGATGAATCATGTAGGGCAGATCATATGATCAATGTATGGACAAACAAGGGAGACAACATGACATCTAGATACTGATATAGTCCAAGGAGGACTACTCACTTATGGTCATGGTGGCAACAATGTTGATGAAGAAGGCTCTAGGGATAAATTCTCCCTAGGACAAAGTGCCGGAATTTGCCTCCATATTGGATCGTCAAAGAAACATAGGGTGGTGGTGGCAGAAAAAATTTCGATAAATAAAATTGAGGTTTTTGGAACAATGACGGCATTGGGTGCGACCTCAGGCTCCACAACAGGGGCATGACCAAGCTCCGATGCAACGGCGGTAGCAGGTGTAACCTCCAGCATGACTTCAACTAGAACTTCCATTGTTAATGCAGTGGAGTGAGGGGAAGAGGGGAGCTAGTGATGCAACGCCAGTGCGAGGGGGGAGAGCAAGTGAGTCAATGTCAGTGAGGGGAGGTGGAAGTGCCATTGCGCCATATATATAGTCGGTTAATGTCGACCGGTGTCGTGGGAAATACGCGTTGGTAGCCAAACGGGCGCTAGCATGGGAATAGTCGCCGGCTCAATAAATGGAAAAACCAAAGCAATTAACAGCACATCATTCATAAATCAATTGAGAAATTGAAAATCAAAAAAGAGAAAAGAAACACATTTTTTTACTTGTAGCATTTCCTCGAGCACGTTGGTGGCGTTTAGGGTTACGTCTGAATCCAGCTCCTCTTCGCCGCCAGAGGTGAAGGGGTGGCCGCACGGCTATGTGCGTCCATGTTGTTGGCATCAGGGTCGCGGGAGGCCGAGGGGAAGGTGTAGTGGTGATTGTAACCTTCTTTTTCCCCATGTTTTCGTGATGTCCGCCGCCTTGGTTGACGGCAACACTCCCGTTTGTTGGTCGTCGAGCCCAACTGTGGCTATGTGGTCGCGGCGTCGCGAGTGGCGAGCAGTGTCATCCTCATCGAGGAGGAGTTTCCCTTGGCTGCTGGCAGTGGGTCTTCGGCGCCAATGAGGGTGGTCGTGAGGGCGGCAGGGTTGGGGTTATCCATTCACGTGGTCATTGTGCTGGGAACGACTAGCGGCGACGATGTCGAGGGTAGGGCAGGAAGGAGGCGGTCGAGTGGGAAGGCAGCGACAGCTCCCTATTTTCGTTGATAATTGGCACTCGGTAGCAAAAATGGGCTAGGGGGTTTGGGGAAGCTAAATTTAGGCAATTATACTTTTTAGGAGATTGGTGTTAATTCCCCAAACCAAAACAATTATCCCCATATTTAACTTTTAGGGATGGGCTAGATATGCCCTTAGCTTCTTTGAAAGAGCAATTAACATGTACTAATTAAGTTACTCTGGACCACAACAAAACTTGTCATAAGTTTCAACTAAAACTTATTTGAAACTCTTTCCTTCTCCTTAATACATCTTACTTTTTGTTCTTCCTTGTGGGTTTGTTGAGCTGTGCCCTCAGCAAAACCTCAGCGCTTGTTGTCACTCTTTTATGTTACCCTGCGTGTGTGTTGCGTGAACCTTTGTATCCTGTGTGGCTCTGACAATTGGCTGTATCTATAAAGCGGAGCGAAAGCCTTTTTCGGTAATACATCTTACTTGCAGTTCTCGTTCATGGTTCCAAAAGAACTTATAAAATAAAAAAACAATTTTATTATGCATAATAATTGAGAATGCCTTGCCGTAGCCAAGCAAATGTGGGCCCATAGGCCTCGACTGTGGGTCCCAACCATCCTAAGGTATTTTGCTGCAAAAGGAAGTGCTCAAAGGTAAGGAGAGAAAAAGATGAGGATAAAGCTAGGCGTTGCAGCTGCTCCTAAGCAAAGGGCTCATGCAAAGGAAGAACAAAGCTAGGGAACAAGGCATCACTGGCACGTTTGCAGCCAAAGGAAAAAAGGCCACCAAATCGATGAATACGATGCCCTTCAAATTCCAATCCAATCCCTAGATCGAGCATCGCCGCTAATTATCTAATCAACACTAGCCTGATTACTTGCACAGTTCCGGTGGAAGTATAGGAGATGCTGCACGCTGCGTGCGTCCATGAATTAAGAAAACTAGGTCTAGTGGAGGGCAGTTGTACGTGTTTGGTTCTTGATTGATTAATCAAAGGAGCGCTACGACAGCAAGAACCTGCACTAGCTAGTTTTTTTTAGCATCAATACAGACATAAGCGCTTATATACACGCGCATATACTCACCCCTATGAACGCACACACACACACCCTACTCTTATGAGCACCTTCGAGAGACTGAGCCGGCATATCATCTTGAGATTTTACGAAGTCACCGTAGGCGTCTCGTAATCGACGGAAACGTCTCCTCCCACTGAAAACATATCGCCGGAATTCTTGAAATAAATTCAGGATAAATGCGAGCATCAGAATTTAAACCCTGCTAGGTTGGGGATACCACTATCCATCTAACCATCTCAATTAGAGGTTGGTTCGCCCTGCACTAGCTAGTTGCTAGCGCCAAATCTGCCGGACAGATTGGCGAATGTACAGCATGTCTGTGACTCACAGATTAATTAGGTCGTGTCTCACGAGCATGTAGCATCAGATTCCGCTTTGGCACGGTGCTTTTGCTACTGTAGGTTACTCACTCCGTTAAGAAGTGCTCCAATGCTAAGGCACAAAATTTTCTTCTAATTGCTTCTTCATGATACAGTGAACTCTTTCGTCTGGCCTCATATAACTGTGAGCTTTGGACCTTGCCATCGAAAGAAACATCTTTACA
Source organism: Triticum urartu (assembly GCF_003073215.2). Lineage (NCBI taxonomy): Eukaryota > Viridiplantae > Streptophyta > Magnoliopsida > Poales > Poaceae > Triticum > Triticum urartu. Next base: position 254,247,562 of record NC_053028.1, on the reverse strand, counting down.
TCTCTTCTCCGACTGTCCTTTTGCTTTGGCATGGTGGACACTATATCCTTCTCAAGAAATAGGGGATGTCCTTCTCATGAAAACTGTAAAATTCCGGTGATTATATGGGTTTGGCCCCTTTTTTAGGCCAGACCAGAGCCCGTATGGTCGCTTGGCCCGTAAAACTTTTTATGATGGCCCGCAACCCCTCCCCCCCCTTCCCCGGCAAGCGTTGCGTCACATCCGACGCGGCGCGCAAGCGCGCGGCCAAGCAGTACACGAAGTACATGCTGCTGGCGCCGAAGTCCCTCCTCCGCCACGAGACGGAGGAGTATGACCTCCGCCATGCGCGGCGCTCCTACACGGGGAGCTCTTCCAGCTCGGGGCTGCTTCCGGTGAAGAGGGAGAGGGAGACCGGCGACCTCCCCGCTGTCAAGATCGAGCTGGGGGAGGAGTGGCCGCGGCGTCATCGGGTCGGAAGACTACCTTGTTGGGCCCCATGCGGACGCTTTCGAGGCGGCGCTCGTAGAGCGCACTGTGCGCAAGCAGCAGGAGGAGGATGCGAGTCGCCAACGGGACGACGAGCTCAGCGACCTCCTCTTCGAGCAGGCGCTCACCGCCGACCGTGAGTTCCACTAGAAGCAGGCCGCATGGTGCCACGAGCAGGAGGAGCAGGACAAGAAATGCGTTGACCTTGTCACTTCCTACGATGACGAAGACGAGTGAGCGCCGCCGCTGCACCCGGAGAGCTCTGGTGAGCTCTGATTTTGCCTAGTTAGGATACGATTGTAGTATAAATGTAGCGATGGTCGACCTATGTAGCCATGATCTAACTATGATGAAGGGACTATGTGTTCTTCAATTTCGCCCGCGAATGCTTTCTTTTGAAATTTACGGTTCCAAATACGGTGCCTGTTTGGCCGCAGTAAAATGGCCGCTCAAACCTCTGCTTTCTCGGCCCTTGTACCGTGTTTACAGTTTGCAGGTATAAAGGGTCTCTTATTGGACAATGTTCTCTTCACTATGCAAACTCTGCCAAGCTCTTTTGCCCTCTGCGTTATCATCATGGGATGTTGGAATACTTGAAGTCAGAGGAACTGTAAAATTTTCAAGCAAGGAGCTCCTACTGTCACAGCTTGGAGACACCGCTCAAAGAGGATCTGCTGCTTATCACTCACAGAATTAACAGAAAGTTCTTAGGAGAATTCAGAAGTTGGATTGAGCTACATCTCAGTTAATTGTTTTTCTAGATTTTTTTTAAAAAAAGAGGAGGAACCCGGCTTCTGCATCTGGGCAATGCATGCAGCCACTTTATTAATTATTCACACAAGATCTTACAAAGTCATACAACAATAAGACTAAAGCCACCGTTTAGGCAACATCTATCGCTACTCTTATCCAATTCATGAAGTGATGTTGACGGTGACCGCGATCGTAAGCCACCAAGTGCAGCGGGAGAGAGCTTGCAGCGCAGAGGAGATCCATCGGCAACTCACTGCCCACACGGTCAAGACGCCGTCCATCCACCCCTCGCGAACGTCGCCGGCCGAGGGCGCCGTCGCCATGCCTAACGGGGTCACCATCCTAGGTCCAGGCTTCTCCACGATGGCGGGAGTGGCGAGATCCGCCACGAGCGACGAGATCCGGCACCGCGCGGCCGACGCCATCGCACAAGCCCACCGTTGACCGATCCCGCCACTGCCGGGAGCTCGGATGCTGCCGGGAATCCCACACCCATGGATCTGGGCACCCGTGCACCGCCGCGAGTCCGCCGCCTCCGGGATCCGCCACACCGTCGGGAGGGCCGCACCCCGCGGATCAGGACGCCTGCGCCGCGGATCCGGAAGCGGGAGGAGAAGAGACCCTCCGCCGCCGCCGTCGCATGCACGGGCTTTGCCCGGCGCTGACCATCGACAACGACGGAGGGGAAGAAGGGCGTTGGAGGGTACTAGGCGGCTTCGGTGGCTGAGCCCTCCCGAGCCGCCCGCGGGGGAGACGACGCGAGAGGGACACGAGCCCCTACTCGTACACGTGAAAGGCGAGAGTCGTTGTTTTTCTGGATTTCCCTAAAGTTGGAATTGGTTGAGCCCGTTGTTGTTTTTTTTATTTCTTTTGATTTTTGTACATAACTTGTTTCTAATTAATATATAATTTATCGTGGAACAATTGTTGTACGGTTCAGTGTTCGAAAAAAACGCTCACTCGGTAGAATTCTCACGGTAACACATGCCACAAGCTAACAAAAATGAGGTAAAGAGGGAAATCCGCAAGTCATGAATTATCCTAACCTTCTGTTGGATTCCAGTCATCTTGAAACCAAAAGAAAGAAAAAATCAGCCAAGGATGAAACTGAAAACCGAGATCACGGCGATCAGTCACACTCCAGTGCCGGGTGCTATTTGACGAAAACGAAGTTGGCGGAATCTGAAGCGGCCAGTTAACCTCGTTGCTTGCGTTGCCGCGTAACAGGGGCGCAGGCACTGTAACTTGCTGGAGAATTTCCAGAAGGAATTAATCGAAAGCCAGGGGCCAGCCGGGCAATAAACCGGCGCGCTTGTCAAATCGGAGAAGGCACCGAGCTCGGCCACACGTCCGCCAGCAGGCGAGCCGCAGACGACGGCGACGATGGAGTAAACTTCACGCCTCCCGCAGCCGATCTCCTATATATAAACACACCGCGCCCTTTTCCCCACTCCCCCTCCCATCTCTCTCTCCCTAGTCTACACCCTCTCCCTCTCTCTGTCCCTCTCTGCAAGTCGCCATGAACATTCCAAGCAAATGCACGGCTCATGGGCGCCACTTTGCACTTGCAAAGTGAGATAGGAAGCTGCGACCTGCCCTGCTGCCTTTGCCACTGCCGTGCAAGGACGTCCCCTGTGAACTACAAGCTACCTAGCTAGTGCGGCTATTAGTTCGTACGTACGTGCTCGAGCCACTGAGCTGAGCTAGTTTGTGCGTGCGTGCTATTACGAGCTGTTGCCAGGTGGTCAGCGGCAGCTAGCCATGGAGAGGACGCCGGTGATGGTGAGGCAGGGCGGCCAGGAGGTGCTCAGGCAGCTGCCGCCCGGGTTCCGCTTCCGCCCTACAGACGAGGAGCTGGTTGTGCAGTACCTCCGCCGAAAGGCCCTCGCCCTCCCGCTCCCAGCTGCTGTCATCCCCGACGTCCAGAACCTCTACAGCCTCGACCCCTGGGACATCCCCGGTACGCCACGCACGCAGCACAAAGCCAAAAACACGGCCGCCGCCGACGACGACACTGCTGGCCATACGACGTGTTACATATATGCTAAAAGCTGCCGTTTGACTCGTTTCCAGGCGCGAGAGAGGGGGAGAAGTACTACTTTGCGGTCCGGCCGGCCGCCGGCGCCAAGAGGGGTGGCAGGACCACGACGGCGAGCGGGTGCTGGAAGCCCGCGAGCGCGAGGGAGAGGCCGGTGGTGGTGTCCCGGTGCGGCCGGAGCCACCTCGTCGGCGTCAAGAAGTCCATGGTTTTCGTCCCCCGACGTGCCAAGGGCAAGGGCTCCAAGGCGCCGCCGGCGCCGGCGCAGACCGGCTGGGTCATGCACGAGTACCGCCTCGCTCTGCCGCATCACCACAAGAATGTGAGCACTAACTAATCCTCCTTGATTGCTGAATTATTAGATGCAACTTGATTTAATCGATTGCCATTAATTTGTTCTTACTGCATGTACTGTGTCAGTATAGTTTTTTCTCCTTCCGAATAACGTTCTTGTACTTGTTCAACTGCACGTCTGCACTGCTGCACCTGTGTGTTAGTAGTGCTACTCCAGTCTCCAATCCTTAGCTTTGGAATTGGATGACAGCTCCATCAGTTGCAAAGCATAAACTGATAGAGTACAGTTAAGCAAGTACTGATAATTGAAGTTGCATGCTATATATAATTTTATGTTTAGGCTTTCACTGTTTGTATCCATGCCTCAGGTTTTGCTTAGATTAGGTCAGTTTTTTCAGATTGCTGACGTGTCGAATTGAACAGTTTTGCTGGAGTTCTCACAAATCTACTGTATAATTCCTGCGTTTCAGACGTGTTTTTTTCCGGGGTTTTTTTTTACCTAGCTAGTTAACTAGCTAGCAGGCCGGATCATGCGCACATGTTCAACCTTGGCACGGAGCTGTCTTTTCAGCTTAACTTTGATTGTATCGACAGTTACCAACTACTTAACTCACATATACGGCGTCGACCATGATGTCAGAATTAGCGTAACCTAATTAACCAGCTTAACCATGAGGCATACATAAACTTCACAGATGACATAACCACTCTTGCTGAGATTAATACTTCCTCCGTCTCACAATATAAGAGCGTTTTTCACACTAGTATAGTATCACAAACGCTCTTATATTATGTGACCGAGGGAGTAACTAACAGTGTTAAGCTAGTTACATAGAGTAGGTAAGTGGCTACATATATAGGACGAGTACATAGGCTTCTCCGCTAGCTAGATGCATATACCTGCAAGCAAGAGAGTTCATCAAACTGTGACAACTTGCAAAACTGCCAATTATTTGACCTGACCAATGGATGGATGGACGGATCGATCCTGTTGTAATTAAATTGCCTGGGATGGTAGTGGTCGCCGTTGCAATTTATGCTGATACGGAGAGGTGGTTGGTTGTACTTAACGCTGTCCTGGATGCTAGCTCTGGCCCGGCCTGTTGAGAATCCGTTGATTAGATCTTATTGTTGGGATTAATTAGCTAAACCTGCTAGTAATACACGTAGCCTAGCCCTCAACAAGAAGTTAGTTGCTCGACGACCGTATTTACATATACACCATCACCGGCCGCTGAGTTAGTTGAGTAGTAATTTACCGGTGACTGATAGTGAAAGCTTTGCTAGATAGAGAAGCATTTATATGTGGCGTGCATCTTCCTTGTATCCGGAAAGGAGAAAAGAGGGGGCTAGCTAGTTATCGACGGTCCAACTGCGCACAACAATTCCATGGCCACTACTACTGTTGCAAGAGATGTTTCGTCAAAGAACTGTTGCATCTTCTCCTCGCTTGGTCTGCACAGTGTGCCCTGCTGTCGATGCTCATCTACATGAATGAAAACCCTGTTTGCTAATGGAATGAGAGATTGGCTTCTAGCTGAAAAGTGTGCGAGGACGCGAATTGCACTTGCTGTTCGTTCGCAAGTCGTACCTCAACAGTGAGCTAGGGTCGTCAATCCATTCAAAATCAACGTAGCGTTTGGTTGCAGGAATAGTGTGGATATATAGGATTAATTCGTGGTGGTCTGTGGCAATCTCCTTTGATTCCAGTGTTGGAATGTTGGATCGCCGATGTAACTGGATTCCGTTAGTTCGTTGGATTAGGATTCCGTTCAAGATAGGCTGCTGTCAGTGAGTGCCTAGCTAGTTAGGATTCCTGATATCTTTTTTTTTTTTGAAATGGAGGCAAAAGCGAACCATAGGAAAGGAATATGGTGCTATTGTTTGGATTGAGAACTAGTAGAAGTGATACTTTTAACCAGAAAATTATAGTACCAGGTTAGAAGTATTATTCCTTCTGTTTTTTACTCGCAAAACGTTGTTAATCCAATATTGCCATGAAAGGTAAAGACCCTAAATCTCTAATGTTCCTCCAATCCTAGAAAACGAAACACGCACTAGTTCTTTTAGTAAAAGCGTCGATTTTTTTTTTAAAAAAAAATTGTAAACCAGTCTAGTACACGAGTAGTAGTATTGTCATTTACTACGTTATTTTCATTTTGCATCGGATTCTTTTTTTTCCTTGTGCTGCATGCTTGCATTGCATATCTGCCATCAATTGTTGTTGCTGGAATGGAAAAGGTGTGCTTAATTAAGACGATCATCGCAACTTGCAGGGTTGCTGCTTGGCTGGGGCTGGAACTGAAGAGTGGGTAGTGTGCCGGATCTTTCAAAGGGACAGGTCGCCGTCGTCGTCCAACATACAGACGCCGGGCATCCACGGCACCGACGCGCGCCGCACGATGCCGCCATCGCCGTCGTCGTCGTCTTCCAGCTGCGTCACAAGCGGCGGCAGCTCCTCGGATATGCAGGAGGAGGTCAGCAGCTGAGAAGCCAAGCAAAGCTGCTGCATGCTGCATGCCTCTCCAAGAGACACTGACTAGCTAGCTTAGCTAGGCAGATTACGAACCAGAGGGAATGAATGAAGTGTCTTTTTTTTCTTGCTCCAACATTTGTTTTTCTCTCCATCTCCGTGCTCTCTCTTTCACCGTGTAATATGTAATGCAGTGTGATGATGTAGCGAGAAGCAAGTCGGCAACCAGGCATTGGGTGTTTGGTTAATTAAGAAAGCTTCTTCTGATTAGTAGCAGATGTACCACATATGTGTATGTATTACGTAGCAGAGATGCCGCACGCAGTGACCGCTGCATGCACGTACGTGTAATAACCTGCGAGCTGTACGTGAAATTTCTTCAAGGAAGAAAAAAATGAAAGCCTTTCTCGTTTTTACTGCCATGTTTTCAGTCTCAAGTTGTTGCTTACTCTGGATCGGTCTCTGGGCTTTGGTCACAAACTATACTCGCCGCCGTCATGTCATGAGACAAGATGCATGATATTAGCGAAAATTGTAAGGCTAATCAATGGCATAAATTTGATCATATGGGTTAACTATTATAGTTGACTACTAAATGAAGTGGTTCTCATTTGAGGTCAGTTGCTTACATGTTACAAGCTCATCTTTATTTAAATACTTGTGTCTCGAGCGAACAAAATATTTTTTACATAAAAGTTGTGTCTTGGCCAAAAAGGGTTGCTGTCATGCATGTGCAGTGGTCGGCTATATTTTATCACGTTGTGCGTACAGATGTACATGTAAGCTGGAGAGCATACGTACCGCTTACATACGCCCAAATTAGAGAAAAGCAGCATGATACCTAACGTCACGTGTCACATGACATACAAATATACATGATAATATTTATTTATATGTACCTATTCCACCAAAACAGAATGGGCAAGTATAATGCTGAACCGCGGAAATCCTGTTTCAGTAGTTAATATATACGAAATGCTGAGACAGAAAAAAATAACTTCCCCTCCCGCGTCACTCCTGCGAGGCGACAGGGAGGGCACCCCCATATTTCCGATGTCATTCTTCCTCCTCCTCCCTCACCGCGGCCCGAGGGGCGTGGTCGGGCAAAGCCCGACCAACACCGACGGCGGTGAGGCCTTGGCTTCCACTCACGCGTGGGTGGGCTGAGGGCGGGGGGCGATGCGGGCGGCTTCTCCATGGCAGGGTGTGACATGGGTGTTGGGCACTGCGGCACAGCGGTGTTGTGGTGCAGGGTGTGACATGGGTGTTGGGCACTGTGGCACAACGGTGTTTTGGTGCAGTAGTGACATACAGTGCAGGCTGCAGGGTGACGGGCGTGTGCTTAGGCGTGCGGCGGCTAGATCCGGTTGACAGGCGGCGGGGGCTATGGAGACAAGGGTCAGGAGCTGTTGCCCCCCCCCCCCCTTGCGACAGCTGACGGTGGCGGTGGTTCTTTAGCCTGTGGTCAGGCCTTGGGATGCTGACGTGAGTTAGAGCACCGGAGACGGCTACGGCAGTGCGGCAACGAGACCCTACACGGGGCGCAGGGTGGAGGTGGCGTCTTCCCTTCTCCTGGGTTAGAGTCGGTGGCGCACAGGACTGGGCAGGTACCGGTGGTGCCGGCCGCACGCGTGGCGGTGGTGACTTTGATCTAGGCTTTGTGCTCGGACAGGCCAGATCTACGCCCAAGGCGGATCGGGGTTGTCGCCCTAGCTAGGTGAGGGTGGGTCGGTCCAAGTTGCGACCGTGAGCTCTCTTCATGGTGTGGTGGGGGTCGTCGTGACACTGCTACGCCGTCGGTCGATTCGGCGCCAATAGCCATGTCTTGGCGTCATAGGAGCTTGTCGTGGCATGGTTAGAGGGCTTTGGCTAGGGCCTTCTCGAAGGTGGCCGCCAGCAGTCTCGGGACCGTGTCCCCCTCGATCCAGTAGGGCTGGGTGGGACGCAGGCATCAATGCCTTTTACGGTGGAGATATGGACCCAGACCTAGGGACTGATGCTTGGCTAGGAGTGGAAGGAGTGCCCTCCATTCTTCATGTGGAGGCATGTGTGCGGGTATGGTGATATTTAGTGGTGTCGGGGTGGAGATGTGGACCCAGACCCAGGGACTGATGCTTCTTGGTCGTGTAGTCGGTGAACGGTGTAGTGTTGGGTGGCTCTGGCTCGGTCGTTGTCCTTGACAACAGTGATGCCTAGATCTGGATCTGATGACTGGGACTTGGTGTGGCTATCTTAGGTGCCTCATGGTGGCAAGGGTGAGCTGCCGCTTGCTCCGCGCTTTGCCACCGACGGCTGCAGCGCCCGTTGGTGCCGCTCTCCTATTGAGGACACCGTTGTGGTTCTTCTCTTAGTGCTAGGGTTTCGGGTGAAGACCTTTGTCCATCTTCGACTCGACAACGGTGATTCTTCGCATAGTATGCCCTCATGAGGGCGTTGTCATGGAGCTTAGTTGTCCTAGGACATGTCGTCGCAGTGTGTTCTGGCCGACCTGTGTTATCTCTCAGTAGCGCATTCGCGTGCGTTTATGTTGTCAGGTTAGCGTAGGATCTGCTTCGTAAGAGAGCTTCCTCGCTATCTTGTATCAACCGGCTGTGTATTTTAGTTTGTGTTTTATCTATAAAGTGGGGCCAAGACCTGTTTTGTTTGGAGAGTATAGTTAATACTCCTAGATTTTTGACATACTAATCTTGTGCTTAATTACAACGTATATTACTACTAAGACCCAAGATTATTTATATCATTATTAGTTAAGCAAAGACTAAAGAAGAAGCAGCGACTAGCTAGCTAAGGCCTAAGGGATAAAAATCACTCTAATTAAAAAAAGAAAGAGAAGCAGAGTCGGATAAGGGTGGCAAGGCAAGGTGATAGGGTCGAGTGGTTTGTGGAAGAGCTCGAGCACGGTGATTCGTTCATCCGAGAGGGTGTGCGTGGGTGGGCCCAGCGACAGGCACTGTCCTACCCGAACGAATCCACTCTAGATTTGGCTTTGAATAATAAAGCACCGTGGATCACATCACGAAACAGCGACCACAGCCCGGGCACTAAAACCCGATCAACACGACAGAGCCCCTTTCTCTCTCTTTCTGCAACCCCTTCTCTTTATATGGATTAACCAATCATTCATGTATACGCAGCCGTTATATATGCACAATAGACACACTGGTACTTTTCTTCTCTGGATCGATAGATTTTTTTTTCTTCCAAAAACTAATATTTAGGTTTAGTTTCTTACTACCTATCACTCTCTGAAGACTGTTCTCATTTCAGCTAGTCGTGCTCATGCATACACACATACGGCTGCGTTGCTCCCCGGTTGCCAGAATCCTCAGACTTCATAGCTTGTTGCATCCATCGACCGGTCTCCCGGTCGACGTCGCTGCAGTGCAGATGTGACACAAGAGCACGCTATATAACTGCGATACTATTCGTACGACTGTGTGTGCTAGCTGTACGTTGCTTGAGATCTCTGAACTCTAGCTCGTACGCACGTACGTACGCGCGCGCGTGCACCGCTGTAGTATAACACTGCTCGTACGCAACAAGCTACTACCGATGTTCATTTTTACGCCTTTAAGACATTTCAGACAAGAGACTCTTCAAACAATGTGCAAAACAGTTTATTTTCAGTTGTCTGAAATGACTTACAAAAATGAATGAAGAAGTACTACCGAGGATCAGTATTCGCTAGGAGTACGCACGTACGTACGTACGTATACGTGCGTAAACATCACCCTGAGATGTATACTCTTCACTCTTCAGACAACATCTCGCCCGACGACGACGGAGATCCCGATCTCCCGTGCTCTCGATCGACCTAGACGGACAGTGCAGCGAAAAGCTAGCGCTCGCGCGACCGGTAACTGGATGGTTACGGCTAGCTAAGCCAGTAAGCCAGGTAGCTAGCTAGCTGCATGCCACTTGACGACCGCGGCGACCACGACGTTCGGCCGGCCGGCGTCGGCGGCCACGTAGCCTTAAATTCCTTGGGGCCGGCCGGCAAGGGTCCAGTGGGGTGTGATGGCGTTGCTGTCTTCTCCATGTGTGTTAAGCAGTTGCTGCACAGTTTAATCCCTGTGCGTGCATCAGGCCATCAATAACTCAGCAGTACCATGATAGTCACGCACGCGCAAATCACAAAGGTCCTTCTTTTAGTCTTGGTGTACGCGTGGATGCGTTGCATATCATATGTCCTAGCTAACCTAGTTCTTCTCTTGTGTGAGTAACTATTGCTAGCTCTAGCAGAATGCCTGTAGTCACCACGAGCTATCGCTGGCATACTGTGTGGCCTTGACTCTTGGAGCTAGCCAAGCCAGGAGTAGATCCCAGCATTGAGGCAGGAAGTGTTTCAGTCTCCCACTCAACCTTCATCACTCCCTTTCTCTCTGACTGTCTCTCAGTTCTCAGTGGTTGCTTTCATGGTAATTGAATCTGAGGGCAGTGATGTAGTGCACTGCAGGGAGGTCTCTATGCTTGTGCATGCATGGGTGTAACTTCTTGGGCCACAGCAGTGTACTGCACACCAGGCAAAGGCAGAGGCAGGGCAGACAGGCTTCTAAATGTAAAACTCTTGTCACGTCCGCGCGTCTAGTGTGGTCTCTCATCGGCCTCCAGATCGCGCCTGATTTGACGCTTGGTTTTTGTCAGATTCGCCGACTGATTCGTTAGCATCCGCCGTACGTGGGCCGGCGCGGTTTGCTTTCGGTACAGCTCAGCTAATCATGCCGATCCACGCCATGGTTAGCTTAATACTACCAGCGGCGCCCAACTGGCGATATGAACAGGGGCGCTCATCATGGTCATCATGGATGGAACTATTTTCCTAATCCAGTACGACCTGGATAGCCTATGTTTGGACAGGAATCTCCTTGCCACCAAAGCTGATTCCGATTATTATTTTAAAGCAACGTCAAAAAAAGCTGATTCTGGATTCAACTTGCAAGTATAGAAGGTTGCATACTGAACGACAGAGGCAGATTTCAGCCTGTGATTTGCTCGTGCTCGAGATCTGCTATTTCATGAAGATTAGTCGTGCTTTCTGGAGAATGCATGTTGACTAGTATTGAACACCTCCCACCAATAATATAGTGGTATGATCCAAGATCGATGATGGTGTCGCGCAATGAATCAGCTACCCGATGGAATGGATTTAAGGGCCTGTCCGGCGCGGGTCCATCGATCAAACAGGCATACACAAATAATTCAGTCTGCATAAGCATATGTCCACATTTAGGAACCACCTGCGCTTCCAGGCATTTAAGTTTTGGTCCAGCCAGTCCCCGAATTTTGAACTCGCGATTGATGTTCCAGCTGCTAGATTACCTCAATACATGGCAAAATTGATAAATTTGACCCCAGAGCGAAAGTATTTCACGAACTAAACTGTTTTTAAAAAAGATTCACACCACTGACCCTTTTATGCAGCGTTCGACAGTAAGGCACTGTTCCTGCACTCTACTGTGCAACTCCTTACAGCTTGGTGTTGCACAGTGTAGTGCAGTGCCTAGCTGTCGGGCACTACACATGTGTGGCGCCTAAGTGTTAAACGCTGAGTGCAGCGCCTTGCTGTTAGTCGCTGCACATTAGGGATCAGCTGGGTGAAATACTTTCAAAAACAGTTTAGTTTGTGAATTCACCCTGAGGTCAGATTTGTGTCTTTTGCCTCCCTATGTGATGTGCGACTGAATTTATGCCAACATACGTATATTCTTCTGGAATGACAGTTCATCGAAAGACTGAATAGAGATAGTTAGACTTTGAACCTAGAACCTATTGTTGCAAGTTCACTCTTTGGATGCTTGTGCATGACTTTCACCTTGATGAACAAACCAAAGATAATAGTGTTTGAAAGCACACGAACAATGGGAACTACAAGGCGGCCACAACGTATAAGGCTCAATTCCTCGGATTCACTCTCTCCCCCCATGGACCGGATGATTTGAAAGGCTTGGGCACCTCCCAAGGTTAAGTTCTTTTTGCTTGGTTGGCTTTGCAAGATTGTGGCCTTTGTCCGCTTTGCAAAAGGAAACAAGAAACGGGTGCACACCTATTCTTCAAGTGTTGGTACACGCTTAGGCTTTGGAGATCAACTATCGAGAAGGTTAGACTCGCACACATGAACACCTCCGAGTGGCACCTTGACGAACCTGTCAACGAGTGGTGGGAAAAGAGAACCGAGAACTATTATCTCAATCGGCATGCAATGGCTTCCCTCACCATGCTTGTCTCCTAGACTATTTGGAATGAGAGAAATGCTTAGGTGTTCCGCCACAAAAGTGCGCCACCGCCGATCCCCATCAACATCATCTTAGAAGAGGTTAAGCTTTGGGTTACCAGGGTGCTAAGAAACTAGGGAATATCATTTTGTGCGAGTGATTTTCATGTCGTATTTGTGGGTGCTGCACTTGTTGGCATCACAGACTGTGGCTTCGTGGTGTGGCGGCGCTTGTTGGTGGCGTGGTTACTGTGGCCCCGCGGTAAGGTGGGAGTGGTTCCGTGTAACACCCTCGATGCGACTATATCTCCCACGTGTCGAGGCACGACTTAGAGACATAATCGCATTGAAGGCATATGTCGCAAGTTAGACAATCTTCACAACATCACATGTAATATACATAATAAAGGGGAGATAACAATAGTTGGCTTACACTCGCCACGTCAATCAAGTACATAAATAACATTACATCATCCAAACACTCATGGCCCGACTACGGCGCCAAAATAAAAGATAACCCAACAAGCGACACGGTCCCAATCACCCCCAACTGGGCACCACTACTGATCATCGGGAAAAGAAACATAGTAACGTTGAGAGTCTTCGTCGAACTCCCACTTGAGCTCATACGCGTCTCCTGGAGCAGAATCATCAGGCCCTGCATCTGGGGTAATAGTAATCTGTGAGCCACAGGGACTCAGCAATCTCGCACCCTCGCGATCAAGACTATTTAAGCTTATAGGTATGGCAAGGTAAAATTATGTGGAGTTGCAGCAAGCGACTAGCATATATGGTGGCTAACTTATTCGCAAAAGAGAGCGAGAAGAGGAGGCAAAGCACGAGCGAGAAACTAGAGGACAACCTGCGCGAACATTACCCCAACACCGTGTCCACTTCCCGGACTCCGCCGAGAAGAGGCCATCACGGTAACACACTCAGTTGATTCATTTTAATTAAGTTAAGGTTCAAGTTATTTACAACCGGACATTAAAAATTCCCATCTGCCCATAACCGCGGGCACGGCTTTCGAAAGTTCAATCCCTGTAGGGGAGTCCCAACTTAGCCCATGACAAGCTCTCACGGTCAACGAAGGAATAGACCTCCTCCCAAGACGTTCCGATCAGACTCGGTATCTCGATAATTCAAGACACTTCGACAGGTTAAAACAAGACCAGCAACACCGCCCGAATGTGCCGACAAATCCCGATAGGAGCTGCACATATCTCTTTCTCAGGGAACACTCAGATTGTCCTAGGTACGGGTAGGCCAGCCCAGAGTTGTCCCTGGTGGCCACCGATAGCTGACAGGTTGGACCAACACTCAGAGGAGTACTGGCCCGGGAGGGTTAAAATAATGATGACCCTTGAGTCTGCAGAACCCAATGGAAAGAAAAGGCTAGGTGGCAAATGATAAAACCAATGTTGGGTATTGCTGGAAAAGCTTTAATCAAGGCGAACTATCAAGGGGTTCCCATTATAACCCAACCGCGTAAGGAACGCAAAATCCGGGAACATAACACCGATATGACGGAAACTAGGGCGGCAAGAGTGGAACAAAACACTAGGCGAGAGGCCGAGCCTTCCACCCTTTACCAAGTATATAGATGCATTAAGATAACATAGCAATATAATAATATCCCAACAAGTAAATAAAGATTCCAACAAGGAACGGCCTTCAATCTTCACCTGCAACTAGCAACACTATAAGAGGGGCTGAGCAAAGCGGTAACATAGCCAATCAACGGTTTGCTAGGACATGGTGGGTTAGAGGTTTGACATGGAAATTTGGGAGGCTTGAAAGAAAATGGTAGGCATCGTAGCAATGGCATAGTAAAAGAGGGAGCAAACTAGCATAGCAAAGATAGTAGTGATTTCGAGGGTATGATCATCTTGCCTGCACAGTTGTCAGAGTTGACTGGATCCTCGAAATCAAACTCAACGGGCTCCTCGTTAGCGAACTCGTCTCCCGGCTCTACCCAAACAAGACAAACAAGTAATAAGGATACAATAAACCACGTGTAAGGATCAAGCAATATGATGCAATGATGATATGCTATGCGGAATGCGATGCGGGATGCAAAATGCAAGATATGACAAGAAATGCATGAACCTGGACTCAACTTGGAAAACCAAGTGTTCCACCGGAAAGATGAGATGAAATCGCTTGAAAACGATATAAAGAACGCCGGAATCGGAGTTACGGTTTGGAAATGGCAAGCGATTCAAAAATGACACCGGTCTGCGATTTACATCAAGTAGCCATCTAAATGCAAGGAGATGAACATGCTACAGCAACCAAACAAGACAACAAAATACATGGCAGGGATGCATACAAGATTCTTAACAAAAGTCTAGCACTGAGATACGGCCAATTCATCCATTAACAGGTTCAAACAAGCATGGCAAAAATGCATATGACAAACAGATCTTAGACTTAGTGAAATCAACACTTGTCTGGAATTTCAGATTAGGTAGCCCACTTCGGAGCAACAAAACTACATGCTACAGGACCTTATCATGACAAAGTAAAGTATGGAATGGAGCTACTCAAAGAGCTTAACAAAAGTCCCTTAGCGACCTTGAGCCAAAAGGGATCAGAAAATATAATTGCAAGCATGTGAACATAGCAAAAACATAACCAGTTTTCAGACTTAGTGAAAACTGACACATGCTGAAACATAACTCAAGTAGGCATGTTTGCGAGCTCGATGCACTCACTACGGTGCAAGTCATGGCAAGACAAGCATACACCCATCAAGAAGGCACAAAATTCAAGCTAGACATGGCAAGAATAATAACATAGCATGCACGGATCAACTACAACATCATCGGCAAAATTGCAAACAAGTTGACAATCTGCCCAGATTCACAAAGTAGCAAAAGTAAAGCTCGATTGACTCAAGCTAGGGTGCTCCATAATTTCAAACAAAGACATGGATGGATAGAGCACGACAAGATTAACAAAACATCCTTACTGATCATCCTCAAAAGAGGCACGGATCACTAGGAAACAACAAGAACATATGGCATCATGAGATAAACAGATCAAGGACTTAGTGGAATTTCTAAGTCCCTGAAAACAGAATTAGCAAGTGCACCACTTTGCAAGCTTGCACAAGTCACCACACACATCACAAAAATACATGGGTTGCACCTCTAGAAAGATGACCAAACCCTTAACAAAACATATGTAGAACTCATGGTCATAGCATGCACACATTAATCATAGCAAAAATGACAAAAAGCTAAATGGAGTAGAAGATCTGACAATTATCTCAAGTAGCCCTCTTCTAACAGCATTTCGGGCATCAAGATGAACTCAAATGAAAATGATGCAATGGAATGAAATGATGTACTCTCTGAGATGAACATTTTGATATGCTATATGCATGAATTGGTGCTACGGATGCAAAGTTACGGAGCTACGAACATAAGCACTTGAACTGAAAATATCTGGGACTTAGACGAATTTGACCTAGGGTTTTTGGATCTAGATCTCGCGCACGGGAATCGAGGCGGCCGCGGATCACTGTTCACGGCGGGGACGAGGACGGCGGGCGGCGAGGGCGAGGTCGCCAGTGGCCGGGGTCGGCTGCGCAGGGGCCTGCGGTGGCTGGAGCTGGGGCCGGCTGGCGTCGCGGGGCCGGGCCGGCATCGAGGCGGACCGCGGCGGCTGCTTGGCGCGGCGGCGGCGCGGGCAGGCAGGAGGCGGCGGCAGCGCGGTGCGGCGGCGGCTGGCGGCGGCGGCGGCTGGCGGCGTGAGGCGGCGCGGGCAGGCGGGAGGCGGCGGCAGCGCGGCGCGGGCCCGAGTGGCGGCGGGGAGGGCCCGCGATGGGCCGCGGCGTGCCGGCGGAGGAGGCGGCGCGGGGAGGTCACGTGGCAGCCCCTCAGTGGCTGCGGGCGGCGACGGAGTTCGTCCGGCGAGAAACGGACATGTCCGGTGCGCGCGAGGGGATTTTCTAGGGTTTCGGGGAGGAAGGAGATCCGAAAACGGAGGGGTTCTTTAAATAGGGGTAGAAGGAGCTAGGAGAGTCCAAATGAGGTGCGGTTTTCGGCCACGCGATCGTGATCGAACGCTCTAGATGATGGGGCAGAGTTAGGTGGGTTTTGGGCCAAATTGGAGGGGTGTTGGGCTGCAACACACACAAAGCCTTTTTGGTCCCTCGGTTAACCGTTGGAGTATCAAACGAAATCCAAATGATACAAAACTTGACAGGCGGTCTACCGGTAGTAAACCAAGGCCGCTTGGCAAGTCTTGGTCCAATCCGGAAATGTTTAATCCCCACACACGAAAGAAAGCTAGAAATGGCCACCGGAGGAGAACGAAACGCCGGAATGCAAAACGGACAATGGGGAAAATGCTCGAATGCATGAGACGAACACGTATGCAAATGCAATGCACATGATGACATGATATGAGATGCAAGACAACGACAACAACACACGGAGACAAAGACCCGAACCCGAGAAATAAATATAACTTAACGCCGGAAACGGCAAGAGTTGGAGTACTAATTGGAAAGTTACACCCGGGGTGTTACAACACTCCACCACTACGAAAGGATCTCGTCCTGAGATCTAGGACTGAAAGAACGTCGGGTACTCAGAACGGAGGTGATCCTCACATTCCCAGGTAGCTTCACGGTCGGAATGGTGTGACCACTTGACTTTGAGAAATTTGATTGACTTGTTGCGAGTTTTGCGTTCAGTCTCTTTAAGAATAGCAACTGGGTGCTCACGATAGGAGAGATCTTCTTGGAGCTCAATGTCCTCGAAGTTGATGGTGCGGTCAGGAGTCTTGAAGCACTTTCGAAGCTGAGAGACATGGAACACGTCATGAACATTTGCAAAGTTTGAAGGAAGCTCGAGTTGATAGGCGAGGTCGCCTCTCTTGCTGACAATCTTGAAAGGTCCCACGTATCTGGGGGCAAGCTTCCCTTTGATACCGAAGCGACGAGTACCTTTCATAGGAGAGACACGGAGGTAAACATGATCTCCGATCTCGAAAGCCAAATCACGGTGCTTACTATCATAGTAGCTCTTCTGACGGGATTGGGCTGCTTTGAGGTTATCACGAATGACTTTGCACATTTCTTCTGCCTCTGTGATTAAGTCATTACCCAAAAGCTGACGTTCGCCGGTTTCAAACCAGTTGAGAGGGGTACGGCACTTCCTGCAATACAGAATTTCAAAAGGGGCCTTGCCCGAACTTGCTTGAAAACTGTTGTTGTAGGAGAATTCAGCATAAGGAAGACAATCCTCCCACTTCATGTCGAAGGAGATCACACAAGCCCTGAGCATATCTTCAAGAATCTGGTTGACACGCTCGACTTGACCGCTAGTTTGAGGATGGAAAGCTGTACTGAAGCGGATGTTCGTGCCCATGGCCTTCTGAAAAGAATCCCAAAATTTCGAGGTAAAGATGCTGCCACGGTCTGAAGAGATCACTTGAGGAATACCGTGCAGAGAGACAATACAAGAGGTATAGAGTTCCGCCAATTGAGCTGCAGTGATCGACTCTTTAATAGGCAGAAAGTGAGCCACTTTGGTGAGTTTGTCGATGACAGCGAATATAGCATCATTGCCACGCTTGGACTTTGGAAACCCAGTCACGAAGTCCATTTCAATGTGGTCAAACTTCCATTCTGGAATGGCAAGAGGTTGGAGGAGACCAGCTGGCCTTTGGTGTTCTGCCTTCACTCTTCTGCAGACATCACATTCATTCATGAAAGTGCGTTATATCGACTAGAGGGGGGGTGAATAGGCGATTTTTATGAAAGTCTTCAAAACGTGGGAGTTATGAAGACAAACAGCAAAGATTATGCCTATTACTATGCAGCGGAAGTTAGATTACACTAGGCCAGCCATGGTCAAGTATTCAATAGAGTGAAAGCACAATGACAAACAGCTGCAGTGTAATAAGGATCAGGTAGGAAGAAGTTATGAAGCCAAACAGATCATACATTCACGTTGTGAAGACAAAAGATAGAGCAAGCATGCAATGGCTTCACAATGAGTGATCAGTAAATAAAAGGAAGTGAAGATGAAACCAGTGAATCGTTGAAGACAATGATGTGTTGGACCAGTTCCAGTTGATGTGACAACTGTACGTCTGGTTGGAGCGGCTAGGTATTTAAACCTTAGGACACACAGTCCCGGACACCCAGTCCTGAACACGCAGCTCAGGACACCAAGTCCTCACCATATTCTCCTTGAGCTAAGGTCACATAGTCCTCGCCCAATCACTCTGGTAAGTCTTCAAGGTAGACTCCCAAACCTTCACAGACTTCGTTCACTGGCAATCCACAATGTCTCTTGGATGCTCTGAACACGACGCCTAACCGTCTGGAGGATTCACAGTCCTCAAGTGTAATAAGTCTTTAGATCACACAGACAAGAAGATTTAAGTGATGCCCAATGATCTCTGGCTCTGGGTGGTTAGGGCTTTTCTCCTCGCTAGGAATTTTCTCTCAAAGGCTTCGAGGTGGGTTGCTCCCAAACGAAAAAAGCCGTGCACTGAAATCTGAGCAGCCAACCGTTTATGGTTGTAGGGGGTGGGCTATTTATAGCCACTTGGCAACCCGACCTGATTTGTCCGAAATGACCCTGGGTCACTAAGGAACTGACATGTGTCTCAACGGTCAGATTTCAAACTCTCATGGCAACTTTACTTGGGCTACAAGCAAAGCTGACTTGTCCGGCTCTGGACAAGATTCGCTCTCATTGTCTTCACTCGAAGACATAGGTTTTTGATTTAGGCATCACTTCAGTCATTCTGACTAGTTCTCCTAGACCCCACTTAACAGTACGGTGGTTCCTATGACTCAACACAAAAGAAAAAGAACTACGAAAGATCTAAGTCTTCGAGCTCCATAGGCTTCATAACGTGTCTTCTTTTGTCATAGTCTTCAATGTGAATATCTTCATATACCACCTTTGTCTTCAATGTCTTCATACATTTTTAGGGGTCATCTCTGGTAGTAAAACCGAATCAATTAGGGACTTCTACCTGTGTTATCCTGCAATTCTCACAAACACATTAGTCCCTCAACTAGGTTTGTCGTCAATACTCCAAAACCAACTAGGGGTGGCACTAGATGCACTTACAATCTCTCCCTTTTTGGTGATTGATGACAAACTAGTTGAAGTTTTCAACGGGGAATATAGTCTGTGAAATTGTAAAGGATAAGGAATTGTCTTCATAAGTTGCAAGGGCTCCCCCTGAAGATGTGCATATAAGTTAATTTGCTTTTGGAATGCAAATGCACATGGCAGGTTGTACTTGTGGAGATCCACTTCAGCTTATGATGACAATCCACTATGCATGTGAAAGTATATGAAGATAATGACATGCATAATGGAAAATGGACGTCTGCAGAATGAGATAAGTGCGGAATTTATCATCGCACATGCGGAATTTATCTTCGCATACAGGGTGGCAAACGAGTAGCAGACGACCATCGAGTTTTAGTGTTACAACTCAAGGAACCAAATGAAGCAAAAACGAGAGTTGTAAGCACGAAGCAAAATATAGCAAAATATAGCACCCGCCCATATGGACCCGCTTGAAGACTATCAACCCATATGCTTCTCCCCCTTTTGTCAGCAAGGACTAAAAAGGTTTGAAGACATAGAGTGTCTACTCGTTTCCAGGAGCAGCAGGGTCGTTGGAGGTGGTTGGCGGTGCAGAAGAGCTTGGAGGTGATGAAGCAGGTGGCGGTGATGTAGCATCGTCTTCTTCATCAATAATTCTGGCAGTGACTGTGGCAGCAGATGAAGAAAACTCAGAGTCTTCAAGTGATGGTGTGTTGCGCATCACAGCCCTTCTAGGAGGTGTGGTGTCAAACTTGAATCGCTCAGTGAAGCCATCCTCTTCTAGTTCAGCTTCAGTACACATCATTGATAGCCCTTTCCATGTACGACGGTAGGTTTCATGTGTAACGAAAGCATTCTTGGTGGCAAGGTTTCGAAGACGATTGACATCCACCAAGAGGCTTTTCATCTGATGCTTTAGCCAGTCGTGATGCCTATCTTGTTTTTGGTGAAGGGCCACAAGAAGCTCTCGGTCATTGAGGGCACGAGCGCGCTTCTTGGGTCTTTGAGCATTTGTGCTGTCTGTGACTTCAGTAGATGCTGGGCGTGGTGCACGTGTAGTGCCAGCCAACGGATACACCCTGGATATGGCTTCAACACCTTCATCATTCTGAGTGAAGCTCTGGTGTTCTGCATTCTGAAGATTTGAAGGTTGCTTGGCAGGCTCAGGATATATAGCTTCAGTGGAGGTATCCACATCTGGTAAGAAGATCCGATGGTTGCGGCCTGAGGGCTGATACGAGATCGCAGAGTGCAGTTTGATCAGCCTCATCACCCAAGGAGCATAGAATTTCAAACCAAATAAATCTGAGCCAGACGCTGCAAGTTGGCGGATGAAGAAATCCTGTGCGTTGAAGCATTTGCCATGAAGGATATAGAATATGAGAGTCTTCATTGCACCCTCAATCTTGGCATGTGGAGAGTGTCCCTTAATGGGCCAGAGAGTCCGCCGGATGATGTGATATATGGTCCTGGGCAGGTACTCAAGGTCTTCAACGAAGAACTCAGTTGGATAGGGTGCATCATGGGGCAATGGCTTCATCATTGAGAGCATCTGACTCATATTTGGTTCAGGCCTCTGGAATATGCTCTCAATAGCTTCAGCATGTACTTGACAGCCTTCCTCGAAGAATTCGCCAGGAGTGGGCAGGCCGGTGAGCTCAATGATATCAAATGCATTGGCTTCATGATGGACATTGCCGGTCATCCACTCCAGGACCCAAGTCTTCGGATCTCTGTTGTATCCTTTAATATGGAGGGTGGCATAGAACTGAAGCAGAAGCTCTTCATTCCAGTGCTCTTCATCAGTGACAAACTGCAGCAGACCCACTTGCTTAAAGCAATCCAAAGCTTCCTCTAGACAGGGCAGACCAGCAATGGCTTCAACATCAAGGCTCTTGTGCGGGAAGATGCGACCTTGGTTGTACAGGATGCATGAATAGTAACTGCGCTGAGAATAGCTCCAGAACGTATCTGATACAATCCTTTCCCTTGAATAGGGGTTCTTGGAGCTGTTGAAGAACGTATTGTCTGCCTTGAAGCTGTTGATGTCAAAGGAGCCAGGTGCTGATGCAGGACCTGGGAACCTTGGCAGCCTTGGGACTGGCTTCTGAACATGAGGCCTGTGCTCAACATGGTAATCAAATCGAGGACCTGTAGCAGACTCAGGAACAGAAGTGTCTTGATCAGTAGCTTCGCTGTCAGCTGAAGCTTTTGGTGGGGAGGGCTCCACATTGGCTTCAGTGTTGGTTGTGGCAGCCTCAACATTTGCCGCCTCCGCTTGACTAGCTGGAGGGTCAGTCACAAGCACGTTCTCCTGGAGAACTGCTTCTTGGTGGAGCTCTTGTGTTGCTTCTTCTTCGGCTGATGCAGCCGGAATGTCTTCAGTCGAGACTTGAGGCCTTGGACCTATGCGAAGCCTGCGGAATGCAGATGACGCCTGTGGGGTTGGAGTGGGCTGGGCCTCATTGTCTTCTTCCTCCTGAGGGCGATCCGCCCATGACACATCTTGTGCAATTGGCGTTAGAGGACGACCAATGCTGATGAGCTCGCTTTGTTCGCACTGAGGAAGGGCTGCATCATCTTGTACATTGTCCTGGTGACCAATGTCTTCAGCAGCAGCTGGAATATCTTCAGCTTCAGGAGCCTCTGTGGGAGCAGGCTCATGAACTGTCAGTTGTCGTTCGGCGTTGGGGTGAACCATTGAGATAGGTTCAACTATCAAGGGCTCTGTGGGAGCAGCCCGAGATTTCTTGATCTTGCGCTTCTTCTTGCTGGGGGCAGTAGGAGAGGCTTCGGAGCTTTTCCTTTTCCTGGCTTCAGCCTCAGCAGTTCTTGTCTTCTTGAGCTCAGAAGCTGTTGACCGACTCTTTGGCTTCGAGCCAGTCATTGCAGTTGGGAAGACAATTGGAACTGCTTCTTGCCTAGGTGCCTCTGGTTCAGCCATAGCAGGCTTCTTCTTCTTCTTCGCGGCCATCTTGGGGTCAATGCCAGGACGCCCAAGTGCCTTGCGCTTCTCGGCTCATTGTATGCCTGCACACATCATTCAGCCAAAGACTTCATCCGCTCACGTGATCCCTGAGCTTCTGCATGCTTTTTCAGAAAATTTTCCTTGAGCTCATGCAACATGGTCTTGAAGCTCTTCACTTCTTGCACGCTGAGCCTGGCCATATGCTTCTTGAACTGAACCTTTTCATGATCAATTTTCTGCTTTAGTTCAACTATGCGCTGGGCAATAGCAAGTTCTGAAGTAATAGCGCCTTGGAATGCGACGCTGAGGCCAACGGGCAGCTGCAGATCTTTGAAGCTTATGTTCGGTGTGGCAAACCATTCGTCGATGAAGTTATGGATGATGGCGACATCAAAGAGAGGCAAATTGTTGAAGATTTCAGCTTCTTCTTTGCTCTTGATGAGCTGCTCTAGAGCGTCATCTCCAAGATCTTCATCACTTGATAGATCAATGGCTTCGCTGCGCAGAATGGCAGCAGCTGTGAGCTCTTTGCCGGTGTGTGGCTGAGGCACCTTGTCCTTCTGGAGCTTGGAGACGCGGGATACGTCTTCAGACTGCACACTGTCTCTAGGAGGTGCAGTTGCCAATGGCTTCGCCCTTGAGATTTTTGAGGCCAGGGCCGGCTTTGAAGCTTTTGGCTTCTTCGTCTGCTTTGGCTTCGGTACAGCAGGAGCTTCATCAGACTCAGAGTCAGCTGGAGGGTCATTCACGGCAGTCCCTTGGACTATGATGTGGGTGATGAGGCCCTCAAGATTGGCAAATGGACCGATGATATTGGGTTCTGCGTCGCGTGTGCCATCTGCCCTTGGTGCGGAGGGACCAGGGTTGAAGTCTAACCCAAATTTCTTCTTGTTCAGCTTCGCGGATTGTTGGGCAAACTGGAAATTGCGCTTGAACAGATTGTTGTCACGACACCAGAGAAGTGACGACGGATGCGTATCATCAGGTTGTGGTCCTCGGACCATGCATGGGTAGAAGCCTTGAGCAATGGCTTCATCTCTGGTCCTGGGTACGAGATTCTTGTAAAGGATGTCCCCCCATGGTTTCTTGATGGCACATTTCTCAGCATACTCCTGGGTGACGAAGCGGTATTTGAACCATTGTTCTGCCCAATAGCGTCGAATCCATTGGATTCGGGTCTTGCACTGCCCATAACTCTCTTCAGGATCTGTTTTATACATTTCTGCCAGGTCTTCAGGCAGATCTTTGGAAGTCCCTTCACGTCTCTGTCTGCCCCCCTTCCTTGCTGCTGCTTCTGAAGCCATAAACTTTAACTTGAAAGGCTTCAAGACTTTCAAAGGCTTCAAAGGCTTTCTTTTGCTGGACCAACAGGAACTGGCTTCAGGAGAGTTTATGTGATGCTGTAGGAATTCTGCAAATGAATACAGACTATGAGAACCGAAGGATTCTCCCACGGACATGTACCTGTGACAGCATTAAGGTGCGAGGGAAGGGGAAGAGGTCATATGCATTCTCAGAAGGTTTTGAAGATTAATCAGTTTAGAAGACATTGACCTCATCGTGCGAAGACATTCACTCATAGATAAGAAGTTGGTTCCAGATTTGTATGAACCCACAGATCAGTACAAGTGAGGAATCTAACTACTTTATGAAGCACAAGTGAATATACTAGGCATGTTATGAGATGCAGATTGAAAGATCTAACTCGTGTGAAGATAAACTTCTTATGGTAGAAAGTGACAGAACCATGAGATCAAAGGGGCTGTAAAAAGAAGTTTTATTTACCACACTTAGAACTGCTAGACGAAAGTGAGAGATGATGCCGAGCAGTTCAGTCCTCCGTGCCCTAACTTGGCAGCGGAAGACACCTACGGCGACGGCGGAGAGAACGATGTCCGCGGTCGGCGTGAGGACGGCGTCGGAGAGGTTGCGGCAGCGAAGCGCTTCGTCACCGGCGTCGTCGAGTGCTAGCGGTGGCGCTAGGGTTCTTGCGAGGGTGGAAGAAGGAGATAATGACCACGGTAAGTGTGAATTTATAGGCTCAGGGGCGGCACTGTGCTATTACACAGGTGCCCCTGGCGATTCGCATCTGAGGAACGCGTGGCCAGTTTGCAGAAGTTTTGGGTCTGTTCCACGTCCCACGCACGCCTGGATTGTCGGGCGGTCGTTCCTGCTTCTCCCGATTTTATGTGGAGGAATGAGCATTAAAAACGGACTTTATGGTTGTCTCTATATCTTCTGCTGACAAGGACACAGTGAAGACATTCGACCGTTTCAATAGAATGCATATGACTTGGAGAGATAGAATTTGAGATAGAAAGCATAGAGAGATTAGGGTCCGATCACATTCACTTAGTTCAAAAGATTCAACCAAGAAGACATAGCTATAAGTGAATGCTGTAGAGGATAGAACACTAGTATGTATATATCTATATAATGAACGTAGTGAAGATAATCATGAAGACATGTTGAGTTCGAAGCCAAACCAAATGTGAAGATATTGCAAGGTAACGCCATGAGTGAAACACTTCAAAATGGAACGTTTGGTGGTGGCGTTACCCACCGTATAGGAAGTATTAGACCCAGACACGACGCACAATTATCGTGGCGCTCCGAAGTCAAATTTCACATTAATGTATTCACACTTAGAATGTATGTCTTCATTGATTGAAGATATACTTTACTTTGTGTGTTGCACATCTAAGTCATCATATGCATAAGTGTTAGGATGTGTGCCTGATCACAGGACATTTGAGGATTCCAGGATATTTAGCTCACACCGTAACTTGCAAAACCTCTTCTCATCCAAGGGCTTGGTGAAGATATCTGCCAATTGCTCTTCAGTGTTGACGTGTATGATATCAATGTCTTCCTTCACAACATGATCTCTGAGAAAGTGATGACGAATTTCAATGTGCTTTGTCTTTGAGTGCTGAACTGGGTTGTTGGCAATCTTGATGGCGCTTTCGTTGTCGCAGTAAAGTGGTACTTGCTTCAGATGAATGCCATAGTCCTTGAGTGTTTGCTTCATCCACAGAAGCTGAGTGCAGCAAGATCCAGCAGCAATGTATTCAGATTCAGCAGTGGAGAGAGATACACAGTTCTGCTTCTTTGAAGACCAACATACAAGTGATCGTCCCAGAAAGTGACATGTGCCTGATGTAGACTTGCGATCAACTTTGTCACCAGCATAATCAGCATCCGAAAATCCAACCAAATCAAACTCTGAGCCCTTTGGATACCATAATCCTAGAGTTGGGGTGTGAGCCAAATATCAAAGAATTCGCTTCACAGCTAAGTGATGCGACTCCTTTGGTGCCGCTTGAAATCGAGCACACATGCAAACACTAAGCATAATATCTAGCCTAGATGCACATAAATAAAGCAAAGAACCAATCATGGAGCGGTATACCTTTTGATCGAACTCTTTACCATTGTCGTCAGAACCTAGATGATGTTTGGCTGGCATTGGTGTTGTGAAGCCTTTGCAGTCTTGCATACCGAACTTCTTCAGGCAATCTTTGAGATACTTCTCTTGAGATATGAAGATGCCATTGCGTTGTTGTCGTATTTGAAGACCAAGGAAGAACTTAAGCTCCCCCATCATGGACATCTGATATTGCTCTTGCATCATATATCCAAATTCTTCACTGAACTTCTGATTGGTGCAGCCGAAGATAATGTCATCCACATATATTTGACACACAAACAGTTCACCATCATATGTCTTCGTGAAAAGAGTGGGATCCAGGGAACCAGGTATGAAGCCTTTGCTCTTCAGGAAGTATTCGAGTGTCATACCAGGCCCTAGGGGCTTGTTTGAGGCCATACAGTGTCTTGTTGAGCTTGTATACCATGTCAGGATGTTTTGGATTTTCAAAGCCAGGCGGTTGTGCAACATACACTTCTTCTTCAATCTTGCCATTGAGAAAGGCACTTTTCACATCCATTTGATATAGAAGTATGTTATGATGATTTGCATAGGCCAGCAGTATGCGTATGGCTTCAAGCCTAGCCACAGGAGCAAATGTTTCATCGAAGTCAATGCCCTCCACTTGAGTATATCCTTGAGCAACGAGACGAGCTTTGTTTCTGAGAACTTGACCATGCTCATCTTGCTTGTTGCGGTATATCCATTTGGTGCCTATTATGTTGTGCTTCCGTGGATCAGGACGCTTGACCAGTTCCCATACATTATTCAGTTCAAACTGTTGAAGCTCTTCTTGCATAGCTTGAATCCATTCAGGTTCCATGAAGGCTTCTTCAACTTTCTTGGGTTCTGATATTGATACAAATGCAAAGTGCCCACAGAAATTTGTTAGCTGAGTTGCCCTTGAACGAGTGAATGGACCAGGTGCATTGATGCTGTCAATTATTCTATCAATTTGCACTTCATTGGCAACACGAGGATGTACGGGGCGAAGACTTTGCTCTTGCGGATCTGTGTTGTTGTTGGGAGGAATGTCTTCAGGCTGAGCATTGTCTTCATGTTGATCAGGTGCTGAGATGATAAGTTCTTCTTCAGGATGAGCTTCAGAAGGTATAATCTCTCCAGTTCCCATTAGCTTGATTGATTCACTAGCTGGAATCTCATCTAGCACATTTGGCAGTTGCTCTCTTTGTGAACCATTTGTCTCATCGAACCGCACATCCACTGTTTCAACCACTTTGTAATGAAAGAGATTGAAGACTCTGTAGGAGTGTGAATCCTTTCCATATCCAAGCATAAATCCCTCATGTGCTTTTGGTGCAAACTTTGAGGTGTGGTGTGGGTCCTTGATCCAGCACCTTGCGCCAAATACTCTGAAGTAACTGACATTTGGCTTCTTGCCAGTTAGGAGTTCATAAGATGTCTTGTTCAGAAGCTTGTGAAGATAAAAACGATTGATTGTATGGCATGCAGTGTCAATGGCTTCAGTCCAGAATTTTCTTGGAATCTTGTATTCATCTAGCATTGTTCTGGCCATCTCAATGAGTGTTCTGTTCTTGCGTTCGACGACGCCATTCTGCTGTGGCGTGTACGGAGTTGAGAATTCATGTGTGATGCCCAAGGTATCAAGATATGTATCAAGGCCAGTGTTCTTGAATTCAGTGCCATTGTCACTTCTGATGTGCTTTATCTTGGCGCCAAAATTGTTCATAGCACGATTGGCGAAGCGTCTGAAGACATCCTGCACTTCAGTCTTGTAAAGGATTATGTGCACCCAAGTATATCTAGAGTAATCATCAACAATGACGAAGCCATAGAGGCAAGCAGTAGTAGTAAAAGTTGAGTAGTGAGTGGGGCCGAAAAGATCCATGTGGAGCAGTTCGAAGGGTTGAGTAGTAGTCATGATTTTCTTCGAAGGATGTTTTGCCCTTGTCATCTTCCCTGCTTCACAGGCACCGCATAAGTGATCTTTCTTGAACTTGACGCCCTCGATGCCTATGACATGCTTCTTCTTCGCAAGGGTGTGGAGGTTCCTCATGCCAGCATGCCCAAGCCTCCGATGCCAAAGCCAGCATTCTGAAGCTTTTGCAAGAAGACATACCGCAAGTTGTGGCCCTGCTGAGAAATCTACCACATACAAATCATCTTTCCGATACCCTTCAAACACTAGAGACTTGTCAGATTCCATTAGTACTAGGCAACGATATTTTCCAAACATTACGATCATGTTCAAATCGCAAAGCATTGAGACAGACATTAAGTTGAAGCCAAGGGATTCAACAAGCATGACTTTATCCATGTGTTGATCCTTTGAGATTGCAACTCTACCTAGACCCAATACCTTACTTTTACCAGTGTCAGCAAATGTGATGTGGCTCTTGTCGGATGGACGTAAGGTTGAGTCCATAAGAAGGCTTCTTTTGCCGGTCATGTGATTTGTACACCCACTGTCAATAATCCATTCTGAAGATTTTGAAGACGCTGGTGTCGTACCCTACAGTGCAGTTAGGGGGATAGGCTTCACGAAGAGAATTGTGAAGCAAAAACATTTGACGAACCAGTGGGTTACGAAAACTTAGATCCAGGTTAGGACTAATAGGGAGAGTAGCATGTGATTTAGGAACGAAGTACATAATGATGCCATTCGGGCATTTTATCTTGCGCCCTACAAGATTTTTAAGGTCCCCAGCAATAGCGTCAGAAGATTTTGTTTTTCTGTTGGAGACCTTTCCCTGCAAAAGAGAGTTAAGCTTTCTTAACCACCCACATCTTCAAGGGTGGCTTAGAAGCAATAAGTCTAAGTGCAGCATCTGAGAATTTTGGCTTTGAAGCCTTAGCAAACAGTCTTGCAGGTGGACAATAATACTCATAGGAATAAGCAGAATAATTTTTGGTCATATGAACATGACGGTTCGATGAACCGCTCTCATATTCATATGCCTGAGTATGGTTTCCCTGCAAAACATTTGCGTTAGTGTGACTCAGGTGAGTCCTCTGTTTGTATGAAGCCTTTGGACCGTATGAAGCCTTTGGTCTGAGGTTTGTCTTCTTCAAGTGAGGTGTCATGAAGACATTCACAGGAAGATTTTCCAGACACTTTTTCGAAACCCAGATCTTCTTCATAGGAGGTCCATTCCTGCAGTTAGTACCAATGTACCTGGCAACACTTCACCATTCTGATTCTTAAACAGTTTATAGTTTGCATCAAAGGATTCATCAATGATAATGGGGTTAGCACAGGTGAAGCCAGATAAATTGGATGGATCTGCTGAAAGTTCCTTTGCAGCAACCCATGTGGTTTTGGGGTACTGCTCAGGTTTCCAGTAAGAGCCATCTGCATTTATTTTCCTTACGAACCCAACACCCTCTTTCCTAGGGTTTCGGTTCAGAATCTACTTCTTGAGGACATCACATAATGTTTGATGTCCTTTAAGACTTTTGTACATCCCTATTTCAAGCAATGTCTTCAACCTAGCATTCTCATCAGCAATAGTAGTGGTATCCTCAGCAGAGGGGTTAGTTACCACATCAACAGTTGAAGATATTGCAACAGCAGTAGCAGTGGAACATTCAGCAACAGAAGTAGCATTATCACGCTCAATGCATTTAAGACATGGTGGTTCAAATCCTTCCTGAGCGGAACTGATCTGTTCGGCGCGAAGTGACTGGTTTTCCTTTTGAAGATCTTCATGAGACGCTCTCAATTTCTCAAGTTCTTGCTTCCTTTGAAGATAATCATAGGAAAGCTTTTCATGAGTTGTTGAGAGAGTATCAAGACGATCTTCAAGTTCCTGATACTTAACATGAAGATTTTTTATGTCTTCAATTAAGGATTCAGATCGAGTCATTTCAGCACCCAACAGATCATCGCTTCTGTCTAACAGTTTTTGAATATGTTCCATAGCTTTCTGTTGTTCAGTTGCAATTTTAGCAAGTGTTTTGTAGCTGGGTTTTGAATCACAGTCAGAGTCATCGTCACTAGATGTTTGATAGCGAGTAGTGCGTGTGTTTACCTTGGCACCGCGTGCCATGAAGCAGTAGGTAGGAGTGGAGTCGTTCTTGTCATTTGCATCGGTGTCGGTGATGAAGTCAGTGTCTTCAGTGTTGAAGATGGACTTGGCGACGTATGCTGTGGCCAGACTCGCAATGCCAGAATCAGACTCCTCCTCAGACTCCACCTCTGCCTCCTCAGAAGCGGACTCCTCCTCTGAATCCATTTCCTTGCCAACAAACGCACGTGCCTTGCCAGATGAGCTCTTCTTGTGTGATGAAGACTTTGAGGAAGACTTGGAAGAAGACTTTGAGTATTTCTTCTTCTTTTTGTCGTCAGAATCATATTCCTTGCTCTTCTTCTTCCTTCTGTTCTCATTGTCCCACTGTGGACACTCAGAGATGAAGTGTCCAGTTTTCTTGCATTTGTGACATGTTTTCTTCTTGTAGTCATGAGCAGAAGCTTCATCATTCCTTGAGCTTGATCGTGAAGATTTTCTGAAGCCTTTCTTCTTGGTGAATTTTTGGAACTTCTTCACTAGCATTGCAAGTTCCCTTCCAATGTCTTCAGGATCATCAGAACTGCTGTCAGATTCTTCTTCATATGAGGAAACAGCTTTTGCCTTCAAGGCATGAGTTCGCCCATAGTTTGGACCGTAGATATCTCTTTTCTCAGAAAGCTGAAACTCATGTGTGTTGAGCCTCTCAAGTATGTCAGACAGATCGAGTGTCTTAAAATCAGGACGTTCTTGAATCATCAGGGCTAGGATGTCAAACGAACTATCAAGTGATCTCAGCAGCGTCTTGACGATTTCATGTTTGGTGATCTCAGTGGCGCCGAGGGCTTGAAGCTCATTTGTGATGTCAGTGAGCCGGTCAAATGTGTGCTGGACATTCTCATTGTCATTTCGCTTGAAGCGGTTGAAGAGGTTGCGAAGAACACTGATTCTCTGATCCCTCTGGGTTGAGATGCCTTCATTGACCTTGGAGAGCCAGTCCCAGACCAGCTTGGATGTCTTCAAGGCACTCACACGGCCATACTGTCCTTTTGTCAGATGACCACAGATGATATTTTTGGCAGTAGAGTCCAGTTGAGTGAACTTCTTGACATCAGCAGCAGTGACACCTTCTCCAGCCTTGGGAACGCCGTTCTCGACGACATACCATAGGTCGACGTCAATGGCTTCAAGATGCATGCGCATCTTATTCTTCCAGTAGGGATATTCAGTTCCATCGAAGACGGGGCACGCAGTGGAGACTTTGATTATCCCTGCAGTCGACATAGCTAAAACTCCAGGTGGTTAAACCAAATCACACAGAACAAGGGAGCACCTTGCTCTGATACCAATTGAAAGTGCGTTATATCGACTAGAGGGGGGGTGAATAGGCGATTTTTATGAAAGTCTTCAAAACGTGGGAGTTATGAAGACAAACAGCAAAGATTATGCCTATTACTATGCAGCGGAAGTTAGATTACACTAGGCCAGCCATGGTCAAGTATTCAATAGAGTGAAAGCACAATGACAAACAGCTGCAGTGTAATAAGGATCAGGTAGAAAGAAGTTATGAAGCCAAACAGATCATACATTCACGTTGTGAAGACAAAAGATAGAGCAAGCATGCAATGGCTTCACAATGAGTGATCAGTAAATAAAAGGAAGTGAAGATGAAACCAGTGACTCGTTGAAGACAATGATGTGTTGGACTAGTTCCAGTTGCTGTGACAACTGTACGTCTGGTTGGAGCGGCTAGGTATTTAAACCTTAGAACACACAGTCCCGGACACCCAGTCCTGAACACGCAGCTCAGGACACCAAGTCCTCACCGTATTCTCCTTGAGCTAAGGTCACATAGTCCTCGCCCAATCACTCTGGTAAGTCTTCAAGGTAGACTCCCAAACCTTCACAGACTTCGTTCACTGGCAATCCACAATGTCTCTTGGATGCTCTGAACGCGACGCCTAACCGTCTGGAGGATTCATAGTCCTCAAGTGTAATAAGTCTTCAGATCACACAGACAAGAAGACTTAAGTGATGCCCAATGATCTCTGGCTCTGGGTGGTTAGGGCTTTTCTCCTCGCTAGGAATTTTCTCTCAAAGGCTTTGAGGTGGGTTGCTCTCAAACGACAAAAGCCGTGCACTGAAATCTGAGCAGCCAACCGTTTATGGTTGTAGGGGGTGGGCTATTTATAGCCACTTGGCAACCTGACCTGATTTGTCCGAAATGACCCTGGGTCACTAAGGAACTGACACGTGTCTCAACGGTCAGATTTCAAACTCTCATGGCAACTTCACTTGGGCTACAAGCAAATCTGACTTGTCCGGCTCTGGACAAGATTCGCTCTCATTGTCTTCACTCAAAGACATAGGTTTTTGATTTAGGCATCACTTCAGTCATTCTGACTAGTTCTCCTGTACCCCACTTAACAGTACGGTGGTTCCTATGACTCAACACAAAAGAAAAAGAACTACGAAAGATCTAAGTCTTCGAGCTCCATAGGCTTCATAACGTGTCTTCTTTTGTCATAGTCTTCAATGTGAATATCTTCATATACCACCTTTGTCTTCAATGTCTTCATACATTTTTAGGGGTCATCTCTGGTAGTAAAACCGAATCAATGAGGGACTTCTACCTGTGTTATCCTGCAATTCTCACAAACACATTAGTCCCTCAACTAGGTTTGTCGTCAATACTCCAAAACCAACTAGGGGTGGCACTAGATGCACTTACAATTCACGAATTGAGCGATCTCGCGCTTCATTCGAGTCCACCAATAAGCTTGCTTGAGGTCCTGATACATCTTCGTGCTCCCAGGGTGGATGGAGAGGAGAAAATTGTGAGCCTCGTTCATGATCACTTTATGGAGGTCACCTTTGGGTACAACAATACGATCCTCGAAGAAGAGAGTGTCCTTGTCATCAAGGCGGTAGCACTTGTACTTGGACTGGCTCTTGGCAATCCCAATCTTCACCTTTTTCACCATAGCATCAAGAAGCTGGGCTTGGCGAATCTGGTGTTCCAAGGTAGGAGAGACTTGAAGGTTGGCGAGGAAACCTTGAGGAACAATTTGCAGGTTAAGTTTGCGGAAAGCTTCACAAAGCTCGGGTTGATAAGGCTTGAGAATCAGACTGTTGCAATAAGCTTTCTTGCTCAATGCGTCAGCAATCACATTGGCCTTGCCTGGAATATACTCGATACTCGGATTATACTCTTGAATCATTTCGACCCATCGAGTTTGCCTGAGGTTGAGATTAGGCTGAGTGAAGATGTACTTGAGACTCTTGTGATCAGTGAAAATGTCCACTTTTCTTCCCAATAAAAGATGTCTCCAAGTCAAAAGAGCATGCACAACTGCCGCCAACTCGAGATCATGAGTGGGGTAGTTCTTCTCATTAGGCTTCAACTGGCGAGAGGTATAAGCAACAACTTTCTTCTCTTGCATCAATACTGCTCCAAGACCTAGGAGAGAGGCATCACAAAAGACCTCGTACGGCTTGGATTCATCAGGCGGAGTCAGAACTGGAGCAGTGACCAATTTCTCTTTCAAAGTGTTGAAAGCAATGTCACACTTCGAAGACCAAACATACTTGACGTGCTTCTGGAGAAGATTTGAGAGAGGCTTCGCGATCTTAGAAAAGTTTTCAACGAATCTTCGGCAATAGCTTGCGAGACCGAGGAAGCTACGGAGTTGCTTCACGTTCTGAGGAGGTTCCCAATTCACAATTGCAGACACCTTCTCAGGATTCACGGCAATGCCCTTGGCAGAGATGATATGACCAAGATAAAGAACCTCATCGAGCCAAAATTCACACTTGGAGAACTTGGCGTAGAACTGATGTTCCCTTAGCTTATCAAGAACCAAACGCAAGTGCTTGGCATGATCTTCCTTATTCTTGGAGAAAACCAGAATGTCGTCGAGATAGACCAAAACGAAGTCATTGGTGTAGGCGTTGAAGATGAAGTTCATCATGCGAGAGAACGTCGGAGGAGCGTTGACGAGGCCAAAAGACATGACAGTGTATTCATATGAACCAAAGCTTGTCCTGAAAGCTGTCTTGGGAATATCTTGCTCACAGGTTCGAATCTGATGATAACCCATACGGAGATCAAGCTTGGAGAATACTTGGGCACCTTTGAGTTGCTCGAGCAGCTCATTGATGTTGGGAAGTGGGTATTTGTTCTTGATGGTCTTCTTGTTCAATGGACATTAATCAACACAAAGTCGGTCCGTTCCATCCTTCTTCTTCACAAAAAGAACACCACAACCCCACGGAGAAGAATTAGGCCGGATGAGACCCATTTTCTCTTGAATATCGAGTTGCTTCTTCAGCTCCTTCAACTCTTCAGGTCCGAGCTTGTAAGGACGCTTGCACACAGGTTCCGTGCCAGGCTCAAGATCAATAACGAATTCGACTGGCCGGTGCGGAGGCATTCCTGGAAGCTCTTCTGGAAAGGCGTCTTGATATTCGCAAACACTGGAATTTGCGAGATGGCATCCAATTCACCCTTCTCATTGAGAGAAAACAGACGAATGGTATTATCACGAGCGGCAAAGACAATTACATCCTCAGACGAATGAGTCAATTGAATCTGCCTTGCTGCACAATCAAGATGCGCCTTGTGCTTAGAAAGCCAATCCATTCCGAGAATAAGATCAATATCCGAGTCACCAAGAACCGTTGGGGAAGAAAGGAACTTGTAGTCACCCAAGGTGATAGTAACATCCGGAACGATGGAGTTAGCCTGCATGCGCTTACCGAGAGAGACAACTGCTAAAGGACTAGGCAAAACTTGCGAAACCAAATCATGCCTATTTGTAAACGGTCTCGAGATGAAGCAATGCGATGCACCAGTGTCAAAAAGAACTTTTGCGGGAATGTCATTAACAGGAAGGTTACCCATGATCACATCTGACGAGTCCTCTGCCTGAGCTGCATTCATCAAATTGACCTTGGCATGCTTGGGGTTATGCTTGACCACTGCTGTACTTTCCGATCTGACAGGAGGAGGAGGAGGAAGACGCCTCTGGTTGAAACACTTGTTGGCATAGTGACCCTTCTGTTGGCACTTGTTGCACGTGACCTCTGAAAGCGGACGGTGATACAGAGCACTCGATCTTGGAGCTTAAGACGAAGTCTTGTTCTGAAAGCCAGGGTTGGGTGGGTGGGAAGAACCAATGCCACCTTTGCTCTTCTGCTGATACGGCTGACGGAACGGAGGAGGAGGAAGCCAATACTTCTGCTGCTTGGCCACTTGAGTAGAGGAAGAAGGAGTAACATCTCTGGCTCGCTTCTTGGAAGCATCACACCTCAGCTGAGCAGCCTCTTGCTTTAGTGCCATGTTGTAGAACTCATCATATCTCAAGGGCTCAAAGAGGACAAGAGCTAGCTGAATTTCTTCTCTGAGACCACCCCTGAACTGATATATCATGCTCTTCTCATCAGGGACATCCTGCTTGGCAAAGCGGGTGAGCTTCTGGAACAACTTGTTGTAGTCATAGACAGACAAAGAGCCTTGCTTCAGATTGCGGAATTCCTCACGCTTGCTTTCAACCACGGTCTGAGGAATATGATGAGCTCAGAAATCTCGACGGAAATCATCCCAAGTGATAACACGTCCACCTCTGGAGTCCTTGTACTGCTGGAACCATTCTGCAGCTTGATCTTTGAGTTGGAAGGAAGCGAACTTAACAAAGTCCTCAGGCCTGACGTTACTGCACTCGAAATGCTTGCACAAATCCACAAGCCAATCGTCAGCATCGGTTGCCTCAACACAATTGCTGAAAGTCTTTGGCCTGTTAGCAAGGAACTGGTTGAGTGTAGCAAAGTGATTCTGATTGCTGCCTTGATTCCCTTGGTTACCTTGATTGCGCTCTTGAAGAATTTGCATGATCAACTGTGTGTTTGCATTGGTTGCGGCCATCACAGCTTGCCATGCCTCCGGAGGAGGTGGAGGTGGTGGTGGATCAGGATTCAGAGTCGTGCGCGTTGGAGGAGCCATCCTGAAGAGGTTGATGTTCATTAGCACATTGATAGATAAATATTGAAGCTGAATCCAACGGAATGAAAATTGCCACATATAGTCTTCACATCCGAACAAAATGAACGAATGCATTTTTTTTGAAATGGTCACATATCCATAAATTGAGAAGCCACGTAGAATTAAGGTAGAGAAATAAATCAACAAGATACGGATCAAGAACGAATAATCGGTAAGAAATCCCAATCTCAAACCAATATCCATGGAAGAAGAACTAGAGCTACTAGAATTCCCACCTATGAAACTCCCGAACCTTTCCGGTTATGCAATCAGGTGTTGGGGATACAGGGGAAGCATAATATCTCACCCAAACTAGCAAATCCTACATCCAGTTGTATCCATCCTTCAACACATAACCAAGAAAAACTTTGGAAACCATCTACCTCAACCTTCGAAAAGCATCCGTTATACAAGTTATGGCGATACTCCCGAACTCCTGCCCCAGTACTGGGTGGCGTCGAGGTTATCTCACCAACGAACTGCATAAAAGAGATTTTTGATGTCGGCGTACTAGACTCGGGTATTCCAGAACTGCAACGATAAAATTATGATGACAACACCTCAGAGCTCAACTCCCCGGGACACTTCCACAAAACCCCTGACAGGAGGCACCAAGACAATGTTCTCATCATAAAACCATCAGAACGATTCCAAGATACCCGCGTGATCCTAAATTTTTTTTTTAGTGAAATTTGAGAAGAGAAGAGTCAAAACTCTACGTCAGGATGTCTTACCAGAGCGATGAGGAGACCGGAAGTAAAAAGAATTCCTAAACTCTCCGATATATAATTCCTAATGACTCAAAACATTTTTCTAGACGCAACTCGGCCGCTAAAAATGATCAAGCAATGGGGCTCCTAAGGTCGGGGAAGGCTCTGATTACCAACTTGTAACACCCTCGATGCGACTATATCTCCCACGTGTCGAGGCACGACTTGGAGACATAATCGCATTGAAGGCATATGTCGCAAGTTAGGGAATCTTCACAACATCCCATGTAATATACATAATAAAGGGGAGATAACAATAATTGGCTTACACTCGCCACGTCAATCAAGTACATAAATAACATTACATCATCTAAACACTCATGGCCCGACTACGGCGCCAAAATAAAAGATAACCCAAGAAGCGACATGGTCCCAGTCACCCCCAACTGGGCACCACTACTAATCATCGGAAAAAGAAACATAGTAACGTTGAGAGTCTTCGTAGAACTCCCACTTGAGCTCATACGCGTCTCCTGGAGCAGAATCATCAGGCCCTGCATCTGGGGTAATAGTAATCTGTGAGCCACAGGGACAGCAATCTCGCACCCTCGCGATCAAGACTATTTAAGCTTATAGGTATGGCAAGGTAAAATTATGTGGAGCTGCAGCAAGCGACTAGCATATATGGTGGCTAACTTATTCGCAAAAGAGAGTGAGAAGACGAGGCAATGCACGAGCGAGAAACTAGAGGACAACCTGCGCGAACATTACCCCAACACCGTGTCCACTTCCCGGACTCCGCCGAGAAGAGGCCATCACGGTAACACACTCAGTTGATTCATTTTAATTAAGTTAAGGTTCAAGTTATCTACAACCGGACATTAACAAATTCCCATCTACCCATAATCGCGGGCACGGCTTTCGAAAGTTTAATCCCTGCAGGGGAGTCCCAACTTAGCCCATGACAAGCTCTCATGGTCAACGAAGGAATAGACCTCCTCCCAAGACGTTCCGATCAGACTCGGTATCTCGGTAATTCAAGACACTTCGACAGGTTAAAACAAGACCAGCAACACCGCCCGAATGTGCCGACAAATCCCGATAGGAGCTGCACATATCTCTTTCTCAGGGCACACTCAGATTGTCCTAGGTACGGGTAGGCCAGCCCAGAGTTGCCCCTGGTGGCCACCGGTAGTTGACAGGTTGGACCAACACTCAGAGGAGCACTGGCCCGGGGGGGGGGTTAAAATAATGATGACCCTTGAGTCTGCAGAACCCAATGGAAAAAAAAGGCTAGGTGGAAAATGCTAAAACCAATGTTGGGTATTGCTGGAAAAGCTTTAATCAAGGCGAACTATCAAGGGGTTCCCATTATAACCCAATCGCGTAAGGAACGCAAAATCCGGGAACATAACACTGATATGACAGAAACTAGGGCGGCAAGAGTGGAACAAAACACTAGGCGAGAGGCCGAGCCTTCCACCCTTTACCAAGTATATAGATGCATTAAGATAACATAGCAATATAATAATATCCCAACAAGTAAATAAAGGTTCCAACAAGGAACGGCCTTCAATCTTCACCTGCAACTAGCAACGCTATAAGAGGGGCTGAGCAAAGCGGTAACATAGCCAATCAACGGTTTGCTAGGACATGGTGGGTTAGAGGTTTGACATGGCAATTTGGGAGGCTTGAAATAAAATGGTAGGCATCGTAGCAATGGCATAGTAAAAAAGGGAGCAAACTAGCACAGCAAAGATAGTAGTGATTTCGAGGGTATGATCATCTTGCCTGCACAGTTGTCAGAGTTGACTGGATCCTCGAAAGCAAACTCAACGGGCTCCTCGTTAGCGAACTCGTCTCCCGGCTCTACCCAAACAAGACAAACAAGTAACAAGGATACAATCAACCACGTGCAAAGATCAAGCAATATGATGCAATGATGATATGCTATGCGGAATGCGACGCGGGGTGCAAAATGCAAGATATGACAGGAAATGCATGAACCTGGACTCAACTTGGAAAACCAAGTGTTCCACCGGAAAGATGAGATGAAATCGCTTGAAAACGATATAAAGAACGCCGGAATCGGAGTTACGGTTTGGAAATGGCAAGCGATTCAAAAATGACACCGGTCTGCGATTTACAGCAAGTAGCCATCTAAATGCAATGAGATGAACATGCTACAGCAACCAAACAAGACAACAAAATACATGGCAGGGATGCATACAAGATGCTTAACAAAAGTCTAGCACTGAGCTACGGCCAATTCATCCATTAACAGGTTCAAACAAGCATGGCAAAAATGCATATGACAAACAGATCTCAGACTTAGTGAAATCAACACTTGTCTGGAATTTCAGAACAGGTAGCCCACTTCGGAGCAACAAAACTACATGCTACAGGACCTTATCATGACAAAGTAAAGTATGGAATGGAGCTACTCAAAGAGCTTAACAAAAGTCCCTTAGTGACCTTGAGCCAAAAGGGATCAGAAAATACAATTGCAAGCATGTGAACATAGCAAAAACATAATCAGTTTTCAGACTTAGTGAAAACTGACACATGCTGAAAACAGATATCAAGTAGGCATGTTTACGAGCTCGATGCACTCACTACGGTGCAAGTCATGGCAAGACAAGCATACACCTATCAAGAAGGCACAAAATTCAAGCTAGACATGGCAAGAATAATAACATAGCATGCACGGATCAACTACAACATCATCGGCAAAATTGCAAACAAGTTGACAATCTGCCCAGATTCACAAAGTAGCAAAAGTTGAGCTCGATTGACTCAAGCTAGGGTGCTCCATAATTGCAAACAAAGACATGGATGGATAGAGCACGACAAGATTAACAAAACATCCTTACTGATCATCCTAAAAAGAGGCACGGATCACTAGGAAACAACAAGAACATATGGCATCATGAGATAAACAGATCAAGGACTTAGTGGAATTTCTAAGTCCCTGAAAACAGAATTAGCAAGTGCACCACTTTGCAAGCTTGCACAAGTCACCACACACATCACAAAAATACATGGGTTGCACCTCTGGAAAGATGACCAAACCCTTAACAAAACATATGTAGAACTAATGGTCATAGCATGCACACATTAATCATAGCAAAAATGACAAAAAGCTAAATGGAGTAGCAGATCTGACAATTATCTCAAGTAGCCCTCTTCTAAGAGCATTTCGGGCATCAAGATGAACTCAAATGAAAATTATGCAATGGAATTAAATGATGTACTCTCTGAGATGAACATTTTGATATGCTATATGCATGAATCGGAGCTACGGATGCAAAGTTACGGAGCTACGAACATAAGCACTTGAACTGAAAATATCTGGGACTTTGACGAATTTGACCTAGGGTTTTTGGATCTAGATCTCGCGCACGGGAATTGAGGCGGCCGCGGATCACTGTTCACGGCGGGGATGAGGACGGCGGGCGGCGAGGGCGAGGTCGCCGGTGGCCGGGGCCGGCTGCGCAGGGGCCCGCGGGGCCTGAGGTGGGTTTTGGGCCAAATTGGAGGGGTGTTGGGCTGCAACACACACAAAGCCTTTTCGGTCCCTCGGTTAACCGTTGGAGTATCAAACGAAATCCAAATGATACAAAACTTGACAGGCGGTCTACCGGTAGTAAACCAAGGCCACTTGGCAAGTCTCGGTCCAATCCGGAAATGTTTAATCCCCACACACGAAAGAAAGCTAGAAATGGCCACCGGAGGAGAACGAAACGCCGGAATGCAAAACGGACAACGGGAAAATGCTCGAATGCATGAGACGAACACGTATGCAAATGCAATGCACATGATGACATGATATGAGATGCAAGACAACGACAACAACACACGGAGACAAAGACCCGAACCCGAGAAATAAATATAACTTAACGCCGGAAACGGCAAGAGTTGGAGTACTAATTGGAAAGTTACACCCGGGGTGTTACATTCCGTGGCTCTAGGGTCGCTCGTTGCGATGATGCGGTTTGGTGGCGCACACATGCATGCCTATGTTGGCCCTGTGGTAGATGTGACGCTCGTGTTCGTGCTAGTGTGCTAGGCAGCGGCCCTAGACGACAGTGGTGGTGCATTCGCACATGGTGGTGGTGTGTTGTGCGTCGTGTGCTCGTCTCTATGGTGATGTGGCGGCTCGATTGACAGGCTCTTGGATCCGGCAGTCGTGGTCTGCTACTGCCGGTGTAGGATGGCTTCGGCTCGCTCTCTATTGGTAGCGGCTAGACCCCTTCCCCGGGGTTTGGGTAGGTGGAGTGGCTTTGGGGTTTGAGCAAAAGCCTTGGTTCGATGGGGATCGAAAAATACCGACAACGATGCCCCTTGTAGCTATTGATGAAGAGTTCCTCCGCTCTGCTAGGTCGCGGCTTGTTGGTTCGAGGGTTGTCATGAAGGCTGTTGGTGTGGCCAGTCTTTTCTCGAGGTTTGGTGAAGCTGTCGTGGGTGGCTCTGGGCGAAAGCCTAGATTCGATAGGGAGTCGAAGGATACCGGTGACGATGTTTCTTGAAGGCGTCTCTAAAGAGTTCCACACGCATCTTCGCGTTGTGGGCATGTTAGTGGTGGAGTTGAGTTTGGCTGACTTCGATATTGTTGGGTTTTGCATGATTGTTCCTTGATCAATCATGTGTTTGTACAGGTTTTTGGCTTGGTTTTCCATATAAAACCGGGCCACTCCATTTTGTTTTTTTCTCTTAATGAAACCGACAATCCAGCTTCCTTGCATGTCAAAAAAACTCTAAACTCTACTCTCTCTTTATTTAATTCATGAGGCAAATCTTATGCCTCGATTTAAAAATATGGTTCGCTCGTCAGTCCTGACTAATGAAAGAGGATGTATAATATATTTCAACACTTCACCACGTCTACGTTTCTTTAGGATTTAAACGTGGGTTGAACACTCACACTCACATCTGGGCTTTTCTAAGCATTCCTGGGTCAATGTAGGACTTACTACTTTTACTAATAAGTGGTATGATAGTTGGGTCTTGAATTTATAACATTTCGGCTTTGATATCATGTTATAAAGGACTTTTTACCCTTCTTTTTTCCATGTTGCTTCTTGGGCTTTCCATTATCATTCCAGGCAGATCCTATTTGCCATCCACAAGCGGCAAACCGTTGAGGCAACACCCGTACCGGAGCCAATTGGCCGGCCTGCATATGGGATTCGTGTGATGTTTCGTTAGCTATTGTTTCCTGTGTTTTTTGTTTTTCTTTTATGGTTTTATGGTTTTGGTTTTTTCACAGTTTTCTCTGATTTAAAGTGGTTTTGATTTGTTTTTTTCTCTGTTTTGGTTCCGTTTCCTTTCATTTTTTTGTTTTTATTTTCCTTCTCTTTTTTGTGTATTATACAGAAAGGTCCGCCGTGTCTTACAAAAAAGTTCATCGTCTATTAAGAAAAGGTTCACCATACATTATAAAATGTTCATCATGTATTAAAATAATGGTCAATGTATATTACAAAATAAATTATGGTGTATTTAAAACTTATTCATTGCATATTACAAAAAGTTCTCTGTATTTCAAAAATGTTCATGGTATATTACAAAAAAGTTTTTAACATGTTCACCGTATATTAGGAAATTTTCAACGTATATTAAAAAAACATTCAATGTGTATTTTAAAATGTTTGAAATAAAAATACCAAAGAACCGGTCCGATATAGTAAATCAGATGCTACATACGAGTCGCTACAATAAAATTGGGGCATTACAGTGTCGTTCAGGTGCTACAGTATCATTTCCGTTCACTGCATCCCAATGGGCCGACCCAATTGGCATGCCCTCTGTGCGGACCCACCTCAAATTGACTCCAGCGGGAGTCCTATAGGAGGTCTAATCATTTCAGAAGTCAAGGAGGATTGGGATTCAGCCTTTACTTCATAAATTAGCTGGAAGCCTTAGGCCATGGAAGAGGGGAAAGTGTTGCAGGTGAGAAGATATCTGCTTGTCGGCTATGTTTCCGCATCGACTCCGACTTACTATATGATGACCTCCTTTGCATTTAGATAACTGGATTGTGAAGAAAATTGACAAGCTTAGGAGAAACTTCTTGTGGAATCTGGATCAAGAGGCCCATGGAGGGAAGTGCTTGGTTAACCAGAAGCGTATTTGTGTGCCTAATTTTGTGTGCGTGTGGGGTGGGGCGTGGGATTAAGGATGCTAGTGCATAATGCGTGCTTTAAACATGATTGCATATTTCCGAACATTTTGAATTTGTGAACAAAATTTTGAATTCTCAACATTTTTTAAGAACCCAAACATTTTCATTTTATTAAAAAGTAAAAAAATACTTAGTTTTTTCCCAAATAGTTTTAGAAAACACGAACAATTTATGATTTTTTAAACAAGAACATATTTTTAAAAATTATTTTTTTGAAAAGGAAAATAATCTTGAAAAAGGGTAATAGAAAAAAAGAAAAGAAAGAGGAAAAAGAAAAAGTAAAAAATAAAAAAGAAAAAAAATGCAAAATTTAATTTTAAAAAGGTTTAGGAAGGTTCCCAAAACAGATAAAAACTGAGGTTGCAACCTTCTGCCAAACTAGAACCAGCATACATGCAACGGGCCGGCTCAACCAATCGCTAGCTGCCTCTGCCTGTGCGCTGCAGCCACATTCTATAGCAATGAGCGTCATATAGGTAATTCCAAGCGGTACCTCCTATATGGGCGGCCCATTTATGGTGCTGGACACACCCTGTTTTTTATACTTTTCTTTTTATTTTCTGTTTTTGTTTTATTCCATGTTAAAATAATTCGGGGATACCAAATGGTTATAAAACTTAAATAAAAATGTGAATTGTCAAAAACGGTTCTTGAATTCACAAATTTTCGCGATTTTAAAATAATGACATTTTTTGAATTTAAATGAACATTTTCTTATTTAGATGAAAACCAATTATGAGAATTTTCTAAAAATAATGAACATTATTTATATTTCATAAAAAAACATTGATGAACATTTTTTGAAGCCGATGAACAAAATTTGTATTCTACAACATTTTTTTAAATGGATGAACAAATTTTGAATTTGATAATTTTTTTTGAAATCTATGAACAAATTTCAAATTTGATGAACCTTTTTTAATGCAATGATTCTTTTTTATGTTGATGAACATTTTTTTAATCCGATGAACAAATAATTGAATCGATGAACATTTTGAATTGTTGATCATTTTTCATATTGATGAACATTTTTTGAACTCGTTGAAAAAAACTGTCCACCAATTTTAGAAATAAATTCGAAAGAAAGTGAAAAAATAAAGGCAAAAAAAAGAGAAAATAAAAGATAAAACAGAAAAAAGAAAGAAAGTGCGAAAGGAAAAAAAGAAGGGAAATCGGTCGGCCCATACAAATGCCCAGAGCGCGGGGGTGATGCACGCAGTTCGCTCGCGGCCTACCTGCGCGCCGTAAATACGGGAGCGCGCACCGCCCACTCCCACGCGCTCCCTCTGTTTTCCTTTTTTCTGTTCTCAGTTTTTTTCTTTTTAAAAATAATTCAGTATTTCAAATAAGTTGTGAATTGTGGAAAAAATGTTTGGGAATTAAAAAAAAGTGTTCATGATTTGAAAACATGTTCTGGAAATGACAAATGCTAGCAGATTAAAAAACGG
Organism: Triticum urartu; assembly: GCF_003073215.2. NCBI lineage: Eukaryota > Viridiplantae > Streptophyta > Magnoliopsida > Poales > Poaceae > Triticum > Triticum urartu. The sequence continues at coordinate 254,203,462 of NC_053028.1, read as the reverse complement.
TTCATGCTTTGAAGAAAATATATTGATGTATTCAAATAAATATTCACAATTTCAAAACAATGTTCATGAATTGTTAGGTGATGTTCAAAATATCCAAGAAATGTACGCAATTTCAAAAAAAGTTCGTGAAATACGAAAAAAGTCCATGAATTAAAAAAATTGCGTTTTCAAAAATAATTCATGACTTTGAGAACAGTTCATGATTTCGAAAACTGTTTACATTTCAAAAAATGATCTGTAATTTTAGACAAGTTCAAGAATTTAAAATGATTCAAAATTTAGAAAAAATCAGAATTTAGAAAAAAAATCACGTGTCTGTAAAAATGTTCATGAATTTATAAAAAAATCGATTTAAAAAACTATAAACATTTTGTAATTTGATGAACCAATTTTGTATTAAAGAAATTCACCTCCATTTTGAAAGAAATGTCAGGCTTTCATAAAATGTTGATCTGGTTTGAAAAAATGTTCCGATTTCCGGAAGTCTTTATGAAATTTGGAAAGAAAAAAACTAAAAATAATTTAAAAAACAATATTTAAATGTAAAATAAAAAAAAGAAAAGAAGTAAAGAAAGAGAAAAACCTTCCAAATACCGGACATGAGCTAGTGGGCTGGGCCATGTACGCGGTGTGGGAGCCTGGGGGCTACGCGCACGGTCACTCGCAAGCAACCTATGCGCGGAATAGAATATCAGTCTTGTGCCCTCAAGCTAGACATGATGAAATCCTACGAGAGAGTTGAATGGACCTATCTTCGAGCTATAATGCTTAAGTTGGGTTTCTCCACTCGTTGGGTTGATATTGTTATGAGCATGGTATCAATAGTGAAATTCTCAGTAATGTTCAATGGAAAGAAACTTGAAGAATTCTGTCCTTCTCGTGGGATCCGGCAAGGGGACCCGATATCTCCGTACTTGTTCTTGTTAGCAACAGAGGGCTTGTCGTGCCTGTTAAAATCACAAAGAGATTCATCCAACTTGGATGGGATTCAAGTGGCTCCCTCGGCGCCACTGGTTAACCATCTATTATTCGCTGATGACAGCCTCTGTTCTTCAAGACAAATAGTGCTGGGGCTACCGAGGTGAACCAAGTGTTGGATACATATTGCAATGCAATAGGTCAGCGCATAAACTTGGAGAAATCTTCCTTTTTTTCAGCAAAGGTGTCCCTGAGCCTGTCCGCAATGATATAAAAGCTATCTTGAATGTCCCGAATGAAACTTTGAACAAGAAATATTTAGGTATGCCCACCGACGTGGGGGCCTCAAAAAAGGAAAAACTTTGTTTTTGCCACTCTAGTTTTTGCCAACTTTGCTTATGCCACTCTAGAATTTGACATCTCACTTTTGCCACTCTTAGCTTTTGACAATACATCACAAATGCCATTCCGTGGCAAAAATGATAATTTTTTATTTCACTTTTGCCACTCTTAGCTTTTGACATGTATCACAATTGCCACTCTAAAATTATCGTTTTTGCCACAGAATGGCAAAAGTGATATATTGTTAAAAGCTAAGAGTGGCAAAAGTGAAATGTCAAATTTTAGAGTGGCATAAGCAAAGTTGGCAAAAACTAGAGTGGCAAAAACAAACTTTTCCCCTCAAAAAATGGATCGTTCAAATATTTGAAGGATAGATTGTGGAATAAGATCCAGGGTTGGATAGAAAGGACGATGTCATCTGCGGGGAAGGAGGTGTTGGTTAAGGCCGTGGCACAAGCAATTCCAGTGTTCTCGATGTCTTGTTTCAAACTACCAAGAGGGCTATGTGAGCACCTGAATATGTTGATTAGAAAGTTTTGGTGAGGAAGTAAGAATGGGCAGCGCAAACCACATTGGGTCTCGTGGAAGGCAATGACTCAGCCAAGAGCATGGGAGGCCTCGGCTTCAAAGACTTTGAGCTCTTCAACCTAGCGATGGTTGCTAGACAGGTATGGCGTATGCTTCAGGATCCTACCTCTCTCAGTGCGCGGATTGTGAAGAGCATCTATCATCCTAGCACTACCATCCTCGATGCTTCACTTGGGAGCCACCCGGGCCAGACATGGAGAGCACTTGTGGAGGGATGGGATACGTTGAAGCTCGGTCTGATTAGACGCATTAGCAACGGAGAAAGCACTGACATATGGTCGGACAATTGGTTCCCTAGGCAAGAAATGATGAGACCATATGGGTGCATTGCCAACATACCCCCGGTCACAGTTTCAGAGTTGATTGATCATACAAGCGCTACTTGGAACAAACCTAAGATAGACGCCACTTTCTTTGCGTTTGATGCCAAAGTGATTCTTACAATACCGCTGAGCACAACACCAATGGATGACTTCTAGAGTTGGGCACATGAACAGACAGGCCAGTTCACGGTGCGATCAACATATAATATGCTTGTGGCGACGAGGAAGAGAAGAGAAGCCTGGCTGGAAGGTGCATCGGGATCTTCAACAACGCAAACAGATTCTAGTTCGTGGAAGATGCTTTGGAAGACGGAGGTCCCATCAAAAGTGCGCATGTTCTTGTGGAGACTGAAAGAACATGCGGTGCCCCCATGTTTGGTTTTGGAAATTGATGACAATCTCTATGGACTAATGGTTGCCTTGAGTTATATTTGAAGGTTTTGTCCATAGGCTTTTCTTGGAGTACATGTGTTGGTTTCAAGAAAAGTTTGTGTTGACCAAGGTGCTATTCAAGGAATTATCCAAAGATTGGTCATTTGAGAGTTGAGCTTATTGCAAGCATGTCTTGAAGAAGAAGATTGTGTGATCATTCATGTTTACCTTCAAGACATCATCCAAACGAAGAGAGTTGGAAAGATTCAAGGTTGATCAAGACTAAGTCAAGAGTGAATCAAGTTGATCAACTCACAAAGCATAGAAGATGTACCGAGAGGGTTCAAGTGATCCCATGGTTTGGTAAGCATTGTCCATTGTGCTTTGTGTACTAACCCATGGTCTATGTGAGAGTTCTACGTGGGGTTAGGTACATGTTCATGGGCTTGTGTCAAGAGGAAGATATCTCTCAACCCATGGAGAGGATGACATCAAGTGGTGATCGTCATCAAGATTGCCGTGTGCAAGTTCAAGTGGATCATCGCGAAGAGATCAAGTGCTTGAAGCTTGCCGGCAATTGTGGTGACAATGGACTTGTGAAGATGTGCCAAAGAGTGGCTCACCCATAGTGGTCTATGGGGGAGCAATCATCTAGTCTTCATCGTGCCAACACAATCAAGAAAGGTGGTCCAACTTGAGGAAGTCAAGATCGTCATCATCTAGCTCAAGTGGACCATGTGCAAGGCAAAGGTTTGCCCTTGATAGGTTTTCTATTTTACCGGTCTCATGATGGTAGTTGGGAGACCGGGTTATAGGATCGATTGTCGTACTATCAAGGGGGGCTCTCGATGAGTAGCTTGATTGTATCGTTCGTAGAGAGCTCAAACCATTGCATCCTTGCATCATCTTTCTTGGTTCTTGTTTGGTTCTCTTTGTGAGTCTTAGAGCTTATGGTCATCTTGATGACAAGCCTGAGTTCATCGAAAACGGAGTTCGCATGCTTCTTCTATGATGTTTTCGATGTTGGAGGTTTTGCCGGTTCTTCTCGGTTGGAGGTTTCACTCCTCTATTTGTTGGCATTCCTCCCCTGCCTCTTCTTACTATAACCAGTCGCTGTTTTGATGCTACTCGTCGTCTTGTTTTCAACAAGCTTGAGTTTGCTCAATTCGGAGCTCATATGCAGAAGTTATGGCAGTTCTGATTTTCTTGAGTGTGGTTTTTGTCAGGCTCCCAGCGGTAGTACCGTGGTACCCAGCGGTAGTACCGCTGAGGAGTCACAAGCGGCAGTACCGCTCCACAGTGGTAGTACCGCGGGCCACAGCGGTAGTACCGCTCCTCGGAGCGGTAGTACCGCTTGATGGTCTCAGCAGTAGTACCGTTGCGGCTCTGTGCTCCTACCGCCTTGACTCGAGTGCGCTTTTTCTCATGTCGGGTTTTGCGGCACTTGCTGCGGTAGTAGTGGCGGTAGTACCACTTATTAGCGGTAGTACCGCCCTGCCTCCACGGTAGTATCGCTCTGGGTCCCAGCCCCAGCCCTTTTCTTCTGGCGCGGCAGTACCGCTGAAGGGGAGCGGTAGTACCGCTTATGAGCGGTAGTACCGCCCTGCCTCCGCGGGAGTACCGCTCCCTGCAGGGCTGAGTGGGGGATAACGGTTGGATTTCCCCCCTCCTATAAAAGGGGGTCTTCTTCCCCTTTGAACCTTATCCTTTGAGCTCGTGTTCTTCCCCCATTGTTGACCTTCTTCGAGCTTGCTAAACTCTCAATCCCTCCATGGATTCTTGCTAGTTTTTGAGAGAAAAGAGAGAGGAGATCTAGATCCACATTTCCACCAATCACTTTCTCCTCTATGTGAGGGGAACCCCTTGGATCTAGATCTTGGAGTTCTTGGTGTTCTCCTTCTTGTTCTTCCTCTCATTTTCCTCCCTAGCATTAGTTGCTTCGGTGGGATTTGAGAGAGAAGGACTTGGGCACTCCGTGTGCCCTTGCCATTGCATTTGGTGCATCGGGTTGAGTTCTCCACGTGATACGTGGAAGTTACAAGTTGAGAAGCTTATTACTCTTGGGTGCTTGGTACCCTTGAGCTTGTTCCTCTTGGGTGCTTGGGCTCCCTAGACGGTTGTTGGTGTTCGAAGCTCAATCATTGTGGTGCAAAGCTCCGGGCAAGCGTCGGGGTCTCCAATTAGGTTATGGAGATCGCCCCGAGCAATTTGACGGGTACCGGTGACCGCCCCCAAGGGTTGCCAAAGTGTACGGGTTCGGTGACCGCCCCCAAGGGTTGCCATTTGTACGGGTTCGGTGACCGCCCTCAAGGGTCCCTTAGTGGAATCACGGCATCTTGCATTGTGCGAGAGCGTGAGGAGATTACGGTGGCCCTAGTGGCTTCTTGGGGAGCATTGTGCCTCCACACCGCTCCAAACGGAGATTAGCATCCGCAAGGGTGTGAACTTCGGGATACATCGTCGTCTCCTCGTGCCTCGGTTATCTCTTACCCGAGCCCTTTACTTATGCACTTTACTTTGTGATAGCCATATTGTTTCTTGTCATATATCTTGCTATCACATAGTTGCTTATCTTTCTTAGCATAAGTTGTTGGTGCACATAGGTGAGCCTAGTTGTTTTAGGCTTTGTGCTTGGCAAATTAACCGCTAGGTTTATTCCGCATTTGTTCAAGCCTAAACCGTAATTATTTTAAAACACCTATTCACCCCCCCCTCTAGGCGACATCCACGATCTTTCAATTGGTATCTATCTAAGCAATCACTGACAACTGAAGATGTGAGGGCGCATCGTAAGATGTCCACGACTAGTACTTGTGGCTTTTGCGGCGCTCAGGATTCATGGCGACACTCCCTCCTAGAATGCACCGTCTCAAGGTGCACCTGGGCGCTGGTTGATGAAGACTTGGGTTGCACCATGGTGGCCACGAGTAAGAACCGAGCCAAGAGTTGGCTCTTCAACTTATTGGCGTCCCTCTCACACGAACAGTTCACTCTCGTGGCAGTGACATTATGGGCCGTGTGGACTTCTCGAAGGAAGGCAATACACGAAGGAATATTTCAGACACCACATGCGATAACAGCCTTTGTCAAGAGGTACATACAAGATCTCCAAGTTCTCAGCAAGCCAAAGAAGCAACGCAACGTGGCGGCGACGAGGATTCCAGTGCGCCGGAGACCCAAGGCACCCCCGATGAATTTCTCAAAAATCCATGTGGATGCCGAAGTCCGGGGACAGCGAGGAGGCTCGGCTGTGGCGATATGCCGTGACAGCCAAGGCGTTTTCCTGGGCAGTTCAGCCCTCGTGGTCGCTGGAGTTTGGGACACTCCCACGCTCGAAGCCATAGTGTGCCGCGAGGCACTGGCTCTGGCAGAAGACCTCAACCTGCACCATTGCATAGTGGCCTCTGATTGCAAACATGTGATTGAAGAGATAGCATCAGGAAGCCAGGGGGAGTATGGTGTTATAATCAGTGAAATTCAACTTAGATCACCACCAACCTGTAAATTCACTTTTGAAAATTGTGAGGCGAATGTTGAAGCCCATAAGTTAGCTAGATATGCTTTGTCCTTACTTCCTGGGCGTCATGTATGGCTTGGCCAGCCACATGACCAGACTTGTATGCCACACTCTGTGGACTTTGAGTAATAAAGGCTTTTACCCTAAAAAAAACTTGAAACAAGTCTCTAACGCCCATTTATTCTCAAGCACCTTAAAAAGCCAGTTGACTGTGTTTTGGACGGCGTTTTTAGGTTGCCTATTGTGGACTGTTGCAAATGTCCAGTATGTGGGCATTCCTCTACTAGAAAATAAAAATAAGTAGGATGTGCGTATGTGTGTACAACTGTGTCAGTACTATCATAAGAAAAAGAAAATAAAAACAAAACAGTTATACAAAAACCATGAAAAACTAAAACTAGCAGAAAATAAAAGCAGATAAGAAAATCTCAAGGAAAGAAAGGAGGAAACCCATGCACCAAGCATTGCCATGCCTTTTAGCGACAAAGTGTCGCAACAGGCGGAGTAGGCACATCCTCAACCCTGTACATATGAATTCACTTTTCAAAAATGCCTTTTAAATGTTGAAACATTCAAAACAAAATGTGCGGGTATAAAGTTTTATGAAAAAATTACTTTTATTTTGCCTCAGAAAAAAAACAAATTTCAGTGCTTCTTAATAGCGTTTCACGATATATTTTTTCTTTTTTTAGAATATGAATTTTCCCCCATGCAACGTCGACGCATCCAACACGCCGTTGCAAACGTTATTTCTTTCCCACTTCTCCTTTTATGTTTCTATCTTTATTCTACTTCACTTTCTCTCTCTATATATATAGGGTTGCACTATTCGTCACCCTAGATGGAGGATAGCTATCCTTCACCCATCTTTTATTACATCACTACACCATATTTTTATGTCCCGTAAATTTTGTCCTTTGTCAGAAGTGAAAAAAAGAAGGTAAGGAAATATATATCGATCGAAAAAGATATCTTATGTGACGTAAAATTATAAACATAAAAATATAGTATAGAATATAACATATAAATATATTGTGATTTTATCACTCATATCTTACTTTTTTTATTCCAATTTTTGTGGAGTGAATCAATATTAACGTATTTATTCATATTCTAAATGTAACAATGTAAAAAAAACTTGATTATAAAATAACTTATTCTGCAGCCGACTGATGAATAGTACCGCGATATATACACTATTAAAGGAGAGGTGGTTTTGTCGGCTCCACTTCGGTTAATCCTCTTTCACCACATAGGCCTCCTCCCATTGGTTTTTACTGCCGATGTTATCCGATTTTCTTCCAAAACTCTTTTCATGGTTTTTCTCGCACAAATCGTTTGCCACCTTTTCTTCAACCCGACCCTTGATGATTCAAAATTACAGGTATTCGTTCGCCCCCACCTAACAAATCATACGGCACCCGCTGCTTGACTACGACAACTAGTTGCATGCGCTCCGGTCCTAGGCCTCCTCCATGTCTAGAACGACTTAGCGTTGGCCCGCGTCCGGGCGTTTCTTTGCGTCCTCGACGAGCACCTCCTCTTGATGCTGCAGTCATGCCCGCTGTGCCGCGCCTCTAAGGATCTTGTCGCCGCCGTAGCCGGTTGTGTGCCCGTCCTAACCTGCATCAGGGCCTCCGCCTCTAAGGATCAGCCTCCATCTTCCTCGAGGTCCTCGTCCTTGTCGATGCCACAACTGCCATGGCACTGGAGTCCTCCTCATCATCATCCAAGTCAAGGTTGGTGTGGGTGTGTCTAGAGGCCAACCGCCGCTAGCGAGGATGCGTATAGGGACTCGGTAAGCTGCAGGCGCTGAAGCAGTGCGCTAGGGAGATGAAGAGCGAGAAGGTGTTCATGAGCCTCGTGCTCACCAAGGTCTCTTTGCACAACATCCACACACCAATTTAGTGGCATATTGCTACACGCAAAATTACTCTAGAGAACTCAAGGTGAAAATATTGTTGGATGATGGATCATTTCAACTTTGCTTTATATTCAATTATGTTCAATTAGGTGCATATTTCGTGAGATAATCTCTGATTTTTATTTCCTTGTGGATTCCAAGATAGCGGGCAGTCTATAGCGCGCGCAGGGGGTGGGGGGGGGTTGGTTGGTTAATAAGCAACGTGATGATGTTGTGTCTAATTTTTGTACGATTTGTTTCGAGGAAGTCACACTGATTTTCTCGAGATGTGTCTATTTGCGGAGAAATTGGTTAAAGGCAGGCTTCAGTTAAGACTGATCTCGGACTAGGCGAACAATGCCAACATTACGTAGTTGTATGTCATTTAGGGTTGTCTAAATTTAGTAACAGCTGGAGTTGTCTGATGTCTCCGAATATGTTCTCTCACGGGGTAATCATTTTTATAGCATTATACTTAGCATACTTCGGAATGACAATTTAAACATGTATGTTTTGGGAACTAAGTTTAAGTTGGATTCTTTAATTTCTAAGTTGCGAGCATTTTTCTGGCAATTGTTAGGAAAATATTTTGTTATGTTTAATTTACGTCTTCTTTACGCCTTTGGTCATCACGGTAACATATACTCCCTCCATCCTGAATTATTTGTCTAGATATGGGTAGACACGTTTTAGTGTTAGATACATAAACAAATTTAATACAAGTAATTTGGGATGGAGGTAATATTTTGTCGTAATGCATGGATATTCAACTATGATATCAAGTAATTATTCACTAATTCATCAATGAAATTGCTAAAGGTTGCCCGTAACTGTTGGGGAACATAGCATGCAATTTCAAAAAATTTCCTACGATCACATAAGATCTATCTAGGATATGCATAGGAATGAGAGGGGGAGAGTGTGTCCACGTACCCTCGTAGACCGAAAGCGTAAACGTTAGGTTAACGCGGTTGATGTAGTCGAACATCTTCACGATCCAACCGATCTAGTATCGAACGTACGACACCTCTGGGTTCAGCACAAGTTCAGCTCGATGACGTCCCTCGAACTCTTGATCCAGCGGAGGGTCGAGGGAGAGTTTCGTCAACACGACGGTGTGGTGATGGTGATGGTGATGTGATCCGCGCAAGGCTTCGCCTAAGCTCTTACTACGATGCTATGACCGGAGGAGTAAACTGTGAAGGGGGGCACCGCACACGGCTCAGAGAATAACTGTTGTGCTTTGGGGTGCCCTCTGCCCCCGTATATAAAGGAGGAGGGGAGGAGGCGGCCGGCCTAGAGGGGGCGCGCCAAGAGGGGGAGTCCTGCTAGGACTCCACTCCTAGTAGTATTCGCCCCCTCTTTTCCTTTCTCATCGGAGGGAAAAGGGAAGGAGAGGGAGAGTGAAAGAGGAAAGGGGGCCGCGCCCCTTTCCCCCTTGTCCAATTCGGACTCCCTTGGGGGGGCACCCTGTGGGCTCCCCTCTCTTTCTCCCCTATGGCCCATGAAGGCCCATTACTTCCCCGGGGGGGTTCCGGTAACCCCCGGTACCCCGATAAATATCCAAAATGTCCCGAAACCATTCCGGTGTCCGAATACCTTCGTCCAATATATCAATATTTACCTCTCAACTATTTCAAGACTCCTCGTCATGTCTGTGATCTCATCCGGGACTCTGAACAATCTCCGGTCACCAAAACACATAACTCATAATACAAATCATCATCGAAGGTTAAGCGTGCGGACCCTACGGGTTCGAGAACTATGTAGACATGACCAAGACACATCTTCGGTCAATAACCAATAGCGGAACCTGGATGCTCATATTGCTTCCTACATATTCTACGAAGGTCTTTATCGGTCAAACCGCAATGACAACATACATTATTCCCTTTGTCATCGGTATGTTACTTGCCCGAGATTCGATCGTCGGTATCATCATACCTAGTTCAATCTCGTTACTGGAAAGTCTCTTTACTCGTTCCGTAATGCATCACCCCGCAACTAACTCATTAGTCGCTTTGCTTGCAAGGCTTATAGTGATGTGCAATACCGAGAGATCCTAGAGATACCTCTCCGAGACACGGAGTGACAAATCCTAATCTTGATCTATGCCAACCCAACAAACATCTTCGGAGACACCTATAGAGCATCTTTATGATCACCCAGTTACGTTGTGACGTTTTATAGCACACAAGGTGTTCCTCCGGCATTCGGGAGTTGCATAATCTCATAGTCAGAGGAATATGTATAAGTCATGAAGAAAGCAATAGCAATAAAACTTAACGATCATCATGCTAAGCTAACGGATGGGTCTTGTCCATCACATCATTCTCCTAATGATGTGATCTCGTTCATCAAATGACAACACATGTCTATGGTCAGGAAACTTAACCATCTTTGATTAACGAGCTAGTCAAGTAGAGGCATACTAGGGACACTTTGTTTTGTCTATATATTCACACATGTATCAAGTTTTTGGTTAATACTATTCTTGCATGAATAATAAACATTTATCATGATATAAGGAAATATAAATAACAACTTTATTATTGCCTCTAGGGCATATTTCCTTCAGTCTCCCACTTGCACTAGAGTTAATAATCTAGATTACATAGTAATGATTCTAACACCCATGGAGTCTTGGTGCTGATCATGTTTTTCTCATGGAAGAGGCTTAGTCAACGGGTCTGCAACATTTAGATCTGTATGTATTTTGCAAATCTCTATGTTCAATCCTTGACTTGATCGCAGATGGAGTTGAAGCATCTCTTGATGTGTTTGGTTCCCTTGTGAAATCTGGATTCCTTCGCTAAGGCAATTGCTCCAGTATTGTCACAAAAGATTTTCATTGGACCCAATGCATTAGGTATTACACCTAGGTCGGATATGAACTCCTTCATCCAGACTCCTTCACTTGCTGCTTCCGAAGCAGCTATGTACTCCGCTTCACATTTAGATCCCGCCACGACGCTCTGCATGGAGCTGCACCAACTGACAGCTCCACCATTCAATATAAATACGTATCTGGTTTGCGACGAGTCATCCGGATCAGTGTCAAAGCTTTCATTGACGTAACCGTTTACGACAAGCTCTTTGTCACCTCCATAAACGAGAAACATATCCTTTGTCCTTTTCAGGTATTTTAGGATGTTCTTGACCGCTGTCTAGTGATCCACTCCTGGATTACTTTGGTACCTCCCTGCTAAACTTATAGCAAGGCACACATCAGGTCTAGTACACAACATTGCATACATGATAGAACCTATGGCTGAGGCATAGGGAATGACTTTCATTTTCTCTCTATCTTCTGCAGTGGTCGGGCATTGAGTTTGACTCAACTTCACGCCTTGTAACACAGGCAAGAACCCTTTCTTTGACTGATCCATTTTGAACTTCTTCAAAACTTTGTCAAGGTATGTGCTTTGTGAAAGTCCAATTAAGCGTCTTGATCTATCTCTATAGATCTTGATACCCAATCACTGGTGTGCGTCGGTCCTAAACAAACGGGTTTTAGCCCCTTTCCGCGGCATATGGAACCGTCTCCAAGTGAGCGTGGGCGATAGTGGGGTCCTTCCCACACGACCCAGAAACCGTCAGGGATAGGGAGCCTTGATGCGTAGAGTTGTCCCTGTATAATTGTTTCTGATATCTCGAATATCCCAAACGCTTCATCCTTGCCACTCGTTTGTGCTCGCATTGCCATCGCAGTAAGAGTTTTGTGGTTCTGCCTAAAACCAGGCAGATTCTAGGCACGTCAGTTTTCTAGGCAGACTCTAGGCACGGGAGATTTACGATACCTGGCACATCACAAATAGTTCATGATTATAAACCGTGTACTATAGGTAGACAATCACACACATTTAGTTTTAACGCACCATATGTGATAGTGTCTGACATCACACACGCTTTGCAAACGACAACTGTGTGCATGCTTGCACATGTTTCCTCTCTGTGAACCGTCTTGAATTATGGTGTATATCGCAAACGTTTGTGTTTTACCAACCGTGTGTGCCGTAATGACCTGCACAACATAATTTCGCCCTAATTTAATTGTTGCTATTTAAAATTGTACCTAATTTAAACTTGAAAGTAGGCTATAGCTTTATTCATATCCATCAGGTTCAAACAACCAATGCATTATTCGATTCACAGGTACATATGTTTAAGAATTATAGAAGCACCAAATAAAGAACGATGTACCAGGGTTCTATACTTGTACAATTACAAATGGTAAAGAAAGAGTCGACAGACATTCCAGTTGCTGAACAAGGTGAAGCGGAATGGCCCTATTGTGCTCTCCTGGATGCAGAAGGCATGCAGGACTCTATTCCAACCCCTTGTGATGGCTGGTCGCCAATCATGTAGTTTGAGAGGTAATCTTGAGTAAACTGCTTCAGGATCCACTGCAAAAGAAAAAAATATTCAGATATTGTCATCTAACACAACTCATTACGGGCAGTAAAAAGAAGGCTACATGGTTATTACTTACCATCCTACAGTTCACTGTTGTCTTGCATAAAGTGTAAACAAATAGTTTGATTGACAACTTTTGACCCATTTTAGTAACAATCTTTATCAGTTTCCTCACTTGATGCTGGTTCATGAATATCTCATTTCCCCATACGCAGAAAGGGTCAAAGTGTGGATATTTGGCAGTGATATATGTACCTAAAAGCATCAAGTTAATATTAGAAGCTGAACAACAATTGAAAAATGATGTAGTACAACACTCCATCCATCCCATTATATAAGATTTTATTACATGTATATCTAGACATCATCAGAACATTAAGGTAACACTCTTCCTTGTTGCTATGTAACCTGGGATTGCATATTTAGTCATTCAGTACAATGCATGTTGCTAAACAACAATTGAAAAACGAAAAGGCATGTTAACTGCAATATCCTTAATAGCTTTCGACCTCATCATCGGAGGAGAGCGCGATAACCTCGCCGCCCTCTGCGCCAGCAAAGATCGCCCGCTCCGCCTCCACGAGCTCCGGGTGCTGCCGGCGGAGCTCTTGCATGTAGGCCTCGTCGGTGGCCTCAGCCTCGAGACGCTCCCATGCCTCGCGGTCCTCCCGCGCCATAGCCGAGCTCACTACCCCTGGCTCCGGCGGAACGAGGTGGACCGGACGTATGCCGAAGGGGAAATTGAGCCTAGCCGCTGCGCTGTGGTAGCGGACCTGCCAGCGGTTGTACTCCATGGCCACGAGCTCGGCCATGTGGAATCTACTGAGCCACCGGCGGGTGTGGGTCTCTCGATCTGTAATCTCGGCAACCCACGTCCCCCACCGCCGCTGCCGGACCCCGAAGTAGGACTCCATCGGCTGCCGGGTCCGGGG